>NW_027311886.1:1677500-1700000 GCF_040954645.1 Diabrotica undecimpunctata
TGCGTGTGCGTGTACGTGTGCGTTTGCGTGTGCGTGTGTGCGTGTGTGCCTGTGTGCGTGTAAGTGTGTGTGTATGTGTGTGTGAGTGTGTGTGCGGTCGGCTCGCAGAGATAAGAACACGGCCGTGGCCAGAAGGCCCTGCCTGTCGTAAGAGGCGACTAATGGGTAGGAGTCGAGAGGTGAAGAGTGTATGTGTGTGTGTGTGCCTGTGTGCGTGTGTGTGCGTGTGTGAGTGTGTGTGTATGTGTGTGTGTCCGTTTGGCTGCAGAGATAAGAATACGGCCGAGGCAAGAAGGATCTGCCTCTTGTAAGGGGCGACTAATAAGTAGGAGTCGGGAGGTGTAGAGTGTATGTGTGTGTGTGTGCGTGTGTGTGTGCGTGTGTGAGTATGTGTGTGTGTTAATTCGGCTTGCAGAAATAAGAACACGACCGATTCAAGAAGGCCCTGCCTGTCGTAAGAGGCGACTAATAGGTAGGAGTCGAGAGGTATAGAGTGTGTGCGTGTGCGTGTGCGTGTGCGTGTGTGCGTGTGTGTGTCTGCGTGTGAGCGTGCGTGTGTGTGTGAGTGTGTGTGTATGTCCGTTCGGCTCGCAGAGATAAGAATACGTCCGTGGCAAGAAGTCCCTGAATGTCGTAAGAGGCGACTAATGGGTAGGAGTCGAGAGGTTAAGAGTGTATGTGTGTGTGTGTGAGTGTGTGTGTCCGTTTGGCCTGCAGAGATAAGAATACGTCCGTGGCAAGAAGGCCCTGCCTGTCTTAAGAGGCGACTAATGGATAGGAGTCGAGAGGTGGAGAGTGTGTGCGTGTGCGTGTGCGTGTGCGTTTGCGTGTGCGTGTATGCGTGTGTGCCTGTATGCGTGTAAGTGTGTGTGTATGTGTGTGTGTGAGTGTGTGTGTGTGCGGTCGGCTCGCAGAGATAAGAACACGGCCGTGGCAAGAAGGCCCTGCCTGTCGTAAGAGGCGACTAATGGGTAGGAGTCGAGAGGTGAAGAGTGTATGTGTGTATGTGTGTGCCTGTGTGCGTGTGTGTGCGTGTGTGAGTGTGTGTGTATGTGTGTGTGTCTGTTTGGCTGCAGAGATAAGAATACGGCCGAGGCAAGAATGATCTGCCTCTTGTAAGGGGCGACTAATAAGTAGGAGTCGGGAGGTGAAGAGTGTATGTGTGTGTGCGTGTGTGCGTGTGTGTGTGCGTGTGTGAGTATGTGTGTGTGTTAGTGCGGCTTGCAGAAATAAGAACACGACCGAGGCAAGAAGGCCCTGCCTATCGTAAGAGGCGACTAATAGGTAGGAGTCGAAAGGTGAAGAGTGTATGTGTGTGTGTGCGTGTGTGCGTGTGTGTGTGCGTGTGTGAGTATGTGTGTGTGTATGTTGGGCTTGCAGAGATAAGAACACAACCGAGGCAAGAAGGCCCTGCCTGTCGTAAGAGGCGACTAATAGGTAGGAGTCGAGAGGTGAAGAGTGTATGTGTGTGTGTGCCTGTGTGCGTGTGTGTGTGTGTGTGCGTGTGTGAGTATGTGTGTGTGTCCGTTCGGCTTGCAGAGATAAGAACACGGTCGTGGCAAGAAGGCCCTGCCTTTCGTAAGAGGCGACTAATGGGTAGGAGTCGAGAGGTGAAGAGTGTATTTGTGTGTGTGTGTGTGCGTGCGTGTGTGTGTCAGTGTGTGTGTCCGTTCGGCTCACAGAGATAAGAACTCGGCCGTGGCAAGAAGTTCCTGCCTGTCGTAGGAGGCGACTAATGGGTAGGAGTCGACAGGTGAAGAGTTTATGTGTGTGTATGTGTGTGCGTGTGTGTGTGTGCGTGTGTGAGTATGTGTGTGTGTAACGATGCTCTGATCGTTTAACAGTTCGAACCGTGGGAGTGTCAATATTTGCGCATCCGCTTCTACAACCTGACGGCGTAGTGGGATTCAAACGGCTATTTAAGGCGTGTGAATAGCGGAATTAGACAGTCTTGTAGCTAGCGCTCTAGGCTCCCTGACTTGCTGGTGTAGTGAACCAGCGAGCCATTCTGGACAGAGATAGTTCCGTATTGAGGATCATACTCTGTCCCTAACCAAGCGAAACCCATCGGTATTGCGTATTGAGCATTACCGTGGATCTGCACAGAACCAACCGGGACAGAGATTTCCGTATTGAGGATCATACTCTGTCCTTAGCCAAGCGGAACCCGTCGGCATTGTGTATTGAACATTGCCGCGGGTCTGCACAGCTAAATATTTTGTTTGCGAGCATATTCGGAGCTTTCGCTGAATTGAAGCGAAAGCGAGTATATTAGTAGTACTAATTAATTTCTTTTCTTTTATAGACGTTTGCCGGGGAATTCATTCATCGCGGGACCCAGACGGAAACGTAGAATTCATTTTGTTTTTGTTTTATAAGTATACAACGTAGAATTCCTTTTTTTAATTTTTATTTATTGTATATACTAAATTAATAGATTTATTTTTATTTCAAACCTGTGTTTTACTGAGTCTGTCGCCCCGAAAGAGCTACCCATCACATGTGTTAGTTCGGCTTGCAGAAATAAGAACACGACCGAGGCAAGAAGGCCCTGCCTATCGTAAGAGGCGACTTATAGGTAGGAGTCGAGAGGTGAAGAGTGTATGTGTGTGTGCGTGTGTGCGTGTGTGTGTGAGTGTGTGAGTATATGTGTGTGTCCGTTCGGCTTGCAGAGATAAGAACACGGCCGAGGCAAGAAGGCCCTGCCTGTCGTAAGAGGCGACTAATAGGTAGGAGTCGAGAGGTGGAGAGTGTGTGAGTGTGCGTGTGCGTGTGAGTGTGTGCGTGTGTGTGTCTGCGTGTGAGCGTGCGTGTGTGTGTGAGTGTGTGTGTATGTCCGTTCGGCTCGCAGAGATAAGAACATGGCTGTGGCAAGAAGGCCCTGCCTGTTGTAAGGGGCGACTAATAGGTAGGAGTCGAGAGGTGAAGAGTGTATGTGTGTGTGCGTGTGTGCGTGTGTGTGCGCGTGTGTGAGTATGTGTGTGTCCGTTTGGCTTGCAAATACGTCCGTGGCAAGAAGTCCCTGAATATCGTAAGAGGCGACTAATGGGTAGGAGTCGAGAGGTTAAGAGTGTATGTGTGTGTGTGTGTGTGTGTGTGTGAGTGTGTGTGTGTCCGTTCGGCCCGCAGAGATAAGAATACGTCCGTGGCAAGAAGGCCCTGCCTGTCTTAAAAGGCGACTAATGGATAGGAGTCGAGAGGTGGAGAGTGTGTGCGTGTGCGTGTGCGTGTGCGTGTGCGTGTGCATGTGTGCGTGTGTGCCTGTGTGCGTGTAAGTGTGTATGTATGTGTGTGTGTGTGTGTGTGTGTGTGTGTGCGGTCGGCTCGCAGAGATAGGAACACGGCCGTGGCAAGAAGGCCCTGCCTGTCGTAAGAGGCGACTAATGGGTAGGAGTTGAGAGGTGAAGAGTGTATGTGTGTGTGTGTGTGCCTGTATGCGTGTGTGTATGTGTCTGTGTCCGTTTGGCTTGCAGAGATAAGAATACGGCCGAGGCAAGAAGGATCTGCCTCTTGTAAGGGGCGACTAATAAGTAGGAGTCGGGAGGTGAAGAGTGTATGTGTGTGTGTGCGTGTGGGCGTGTGTGTGTGCTTGTGTGAGTATGTGTGTGTGTTAGTTTGGCTTGTAGAAATAAGAACACGACCGAGACAAAAAGGCCCTGCCTATCGTAAGAGGCGACTAATAGATAGGAGTCGAGAGGTGAAGAGTGTATGTGTGTGTGTGCGTGTGTGCGTGTGTGTGTGCGTGTGTGAGTATGTGTGTGTGTCCGTTCGGCTTGCAGAGATAAGAACACGGCCGAGGCAAGAAGGCCCTGCCTGTCGTAAGAGGCGACTAATAGGTAGGAGTCGAGAGGTGAAGAATGTATGTGTGTGTGAGTGTATGAGTGTGTGCGTGTGTGCGTGCGTGTGTGCGTGTGTGTGTGTGAGTGTGTGTGTGTCCGTTCGGCTCGCAGAGATAAGCAAACAGCCGTGGCAAGAAGGCCATGCAAATCGTACCGGGCGACTAATGGGTAGGAGTCGAGAGGTGAAGAGTGGGCGACTAATAAGTAGGGTCGAGAGGTGAAGAGTGTATGTGTGTGTGTGCGTGTGTGCGTGTGTGTGCGTGTGTGAGTATGAATGTGTGTTAGTTCGGCTTGCAGAGATAAGAACACGACCGAGGCAAGAAGGCCCTGCCTAACGTAAGAGGCGACTAATAGGTAGGAGTCGAGAGGTGAGGAGTGTATTTGTGTGTGTGCGTGTGTGCGTGTGTGTGTGCGTGTGTGAGTATGTGTGTGTGTCCGTTCGGCTTGCAGAGATAAGAATACGTCCGTGGCAAGAAGGCCCTGCCTGTCTTAAGAGGCGACTAATGGATAGGAGTCAAGAGGTGGAGAGTGTGTGCGTGTGCGTGTGCGTGTGCGTGTGCATGTGTGCGTGTGAGCCTGTGTGCGTGTAAGTGTGTGTGTATGTGTGTGTGTGAGTGTGTGTGTGTGCGGTCGGCTCGCAGAGATAAGAACACGGCCGAGGCAAGAAGGCCCTGCCTGTCGTAAGAGGCGACTAATAGGTAGGAGTCGAGAGGTGAAGAATGTATGTGTGTGTGCGTGTGTGCGTGTTTGTGTGTGTGTGTGAATGTATGTGTGTGTGCGTGTATGCGTGCGTGTGTGTGTGTTTGTGAGTGTGTGTGTGTGTATGTGTGTGTGTCCCTTCGGCTCGCAGAGATAAGCAAACAGCCGTGGCAAGAAGGCCATGCAAATCGTACCGGGCGACTAATGGGTAGGAGTCGAGAGGTGAAGAGTGGGCGACTAATAAGTAGGAGTCGAGAGGTGAAGAGTGTATGTGTGTGTGTGCGTGTGTGCGTGTGTGTGCGTGTGTGAGTATGAGTGTGTGTTAGTTCGGCTTGCAGAGATAAGAACACGACCGAGGCAAGAAGGCCCTGCCTAACGTAAGAGGCGACTAATAGGTAGGAGTCGAGAGGTGAGGAGTGTATTTGTGTGTGTGCGTGTGTGCGTGTGTGTGTGCGTGTGTGAGTATGTGTGTGTGTCCGTTCGGCTTGCAGAGATAAGAACACGGCCGAGGAAGAAGGCCCTGCCTGTCGTAAGAGGCGACTAATAGGTAGGAGTCGAGAGCTGAAGAATGTATGTGTGTGTGTGAGTGTATGAGTGTGTGCTTGTGTGCGTGCGTGTGTGCGTGTGTGTGTGTGAGTGTGTGTGTAAGTGTGTGTGTGTCTCTTCGCTCGCAGAGATAAGAAAACAGCGGTGGCAAGAAGGCCATGCCTGTCGTAAGAGGCGACTAATGGATAGGAGTCAAGAGGTGGAGAGTGTGTGCGTGTGCGTGTGTGTGTGAGTGTGTGTGTATGTGTGTGTGTCCCTTCGCTCGCAGAGATAAGAAAACAGCGGTGGCAAGAAGGCCATGCCTGTCGTAAGAGGCGACTAATGGGTAGGAGTCGAGAGGTGAAGAGTGTATGTGTGTGTGTGAGTGTGTGCGTGTGTGTGCGTGTGTAAGTGTGTGTGTATGTGTGTGTGTCTGTTTGGCTTGCAGAGATAAAAATACGGCCGAGGCAAGAAGGCCTTGCCTTTTGTAAGGGGCGACTAATAAGTAGGAGTCGAGAGGTGAAGAGTGTATGTGTGTGTGCCTGTGTGCGTGTGTTTGTGTGTGCGTGTGTGTGTGTGCGTGTGTGTGTGTGTCCGTTCGGCTTGCAGAGATAAAAATACGGCCGAGGCAAGAAGGACATGCCTGTCGTAAGAGGCGACTAATGGGTAGGAGTCGAGAGGTGAAGAGTGTATTTGTGTGTGTGTGTGTGTGCGTGGGTGTGCGTGTGTGCGTTCGTGTGTGTGTGAGTGTGTGTGTCCGTTCGGCTTACAGAGATAAGAACTCAGCTTTGGCAAGTAGTGCCTGCCTGTCGTAAAAGACGACTAATGGGTAGGAGTCGAGAGGTGAAGAGTGTATGTGTGTGTGTGTGTGCGTGTGTGCGTGTGTGTGCGTGTGTAAGTGTGTGTGTATGTGTGTGTGTGTCTGTTTGGCTTGCAGAGATAAGAATACGGCCGTGGCAAGAAGGCCATGCTTGCTGTAAGGAGCGACTAATGGGTAGGAGTCGAGAGATGAAGAGTGTATGTGTGTGTGTGTGTGTGCGCGTGTGTTTGTGCGTGTGTGAGTGTGTGTGTATATGTGTGTGTGTCCGTTTGGCTTGCAGAGATAAGAATACGGCCGAGGCAAGAAGGCCCTGCCTGTCGTAAGAGAAGAATAATGGGTAGGAGTCGAGAGGTGAAGGGTGTATGTGTGTGTGCGTGTGTGTGTGTGTGTGCGTGTGTGAGTAGGTGTGTGTCCGTTCGGCTCGCAGAGATTAGAATACGGCCGAGGCAATAAGTCCATGCCTGTCGTAAGAGGCGACTAATGGGTAGGAGTCGAGAGGTGAAGAGTGTATTTGTGTGTGTGTGTGTGCGTGTGTGCGTGTGTGTGTGAGTGTGTGCCTGTGTGTGTGTGAGTGTGTGTGTGTCCGTTCGGCTTGCAGAGATAAGAACACGGCCGTGGCAAGAAGTCCCTGCCTGTCGTAAGAGGCGACTAATGAATAGGAGTCGAGAGGTGAAGAGTGTATGTGTGTGTGTGTGTGTGCGCGTGTGTTTGTGCGTGTGTGAGTGTGTGTGTATATGTGTGTGTGTCCGTTTGGCTTGCAGAGATAAGAATACGGCCGAGGCAAGAAGGCCCTGCCTGTCGTAAGAGAAGAATAATGGGTAGGAGTCGAGAGGCGAAGAGTGTATGTATGTCTGTGCGTGTGTGCGTGCGTGTGTGAGTGTGTGTGTGTGTGTGTATGTGTGTGTCAGTGTGTGTGTGTCCGGTCGGCTCACAAAGATAAGAATACGTCCGTGGCAAGAAGGCCCTGCCTGTCGTAAGAGGCGACTAATGGGTAGGAGTCGAGAGGTGAAGAGTGTATGTGTGTGTGTGTGTGTGTGCGTGTGTGCGTGTGTGTGCGTGTGTAAGTGTGTGTGTATGTGTGTGTGTCTGTTTGGCTTGCAGAGATAAGAATACGGCCGAGGCAAGAAGGCCATGCTTGCTGTAAGGAGCGACTAATGGGTAGGAGTCGAGAGATGAAGAGTGTACGTGTGTGTGTGCGTGTGTTCGTTTGCGTGTACGTGTGTATGTGTTTGTGCGTGTGTAAGTGTGTGTGTGTATGGGTGTGTGTGTCCGTTCGACTTGCATAGAAAAGAATACAGCCGTGGCAAGAAGGCCATGCTTGCTGTAAGGAGCGACTAATTGGTAGGAGTCGAGAGATATAGAGTGTATGTGTGTGTGTGTTTGTTCCTTTGTGTGTGCGTGTGTAAGTGTGTGTGTGTGTATGTATGTGTGTGTCCGTTCGGCTCACAGAGATAAGAACTCGGCCGTGGCAAGAAGTTCCTGCCTGTCGTAAGATGCGACTAATGGGTAGGAGTCGAGAGGTGAAGAGTGTATGTGTGTGTGCGTGTGTGTGTGTGTGCGTGTGTGAGTAGGTGTGTGTCCGTTCGGCTCGCAGAGATTAGAATACGGCCGAGGCAAGAAGGCCCTGCCTGTCGTAAGAGAAGAATAATGGGTAGGAGTCGAGAGGTAAAGAGTGTATGTGTGTCTGTGCGTGTGTGCGTGCGTGTGTGAGTGTGTGTGTGTATGTGTGTGTGTTAGTGTGTGAGTGTCCGGTCGGCTCACAGAGATGAGAACAGGGCCGTGGCAAGAAGGCCCTGCCTGTCGTAAGAGGCGACTAATGGGTAGGAGTCGAGAGGTGAAGAGTGTATGTGTGTGTGTGCGTGTGTGCGTATGTGTGCGTGTGTAAGTGTGTGTGTATGTGTGTGTGTCTGTTTGGCTTGCAGAGATAAGAATACTGCCGAGGCAAGAAGGCCATGCTTGCTGTAAGGAGCGACTAATGGATAGGAGTCGAGAGATGAAGAGTGTACTTGTGTGTGTGTGCGTGTGTTCGTTTGTGTGTACGTGTGTATGTGTTTGTGCGTGTGTAAGTGTGTGTGTGTGTATGGGTGTGTGTGTCCGTTCGGCTTGCATAGATAAGAATACGGCCGTGGCAAGAAGGCCATGCTTGCTGTAAGGAGCGACTAATTGGTAGGAGTCGAGAGATGAAAAATGTGTATGTGTGTGTGTGTTTGTTCCTTTGTGTGTGCGTGTGTAAGTGTGTGTGTGTATGTATGTGTGTGTCCGTTCGGCTCACAGAGATAAGAACTCGGCCGTGGAAAGAAGTTCCTGCCTGTCGTAAGATGCGACTAATGTGTAGGAGTCGAGAGGTGAAGAGTGTATGTGTGTGCGTGTGCGTGTGCGTATGTGCGTGTGTGTCTGCGTGTGAGCGTGCGTGTGTGTGTGAGTGTGTGTGTATGTCCGTTCGGCTCGCAGAGATAAGAACATGGCTGTAGCAAGAAGGCCCTGCCTGTTGTAAGGGGCGACTAATAGGTAGGAGTCGAGAGGTGAAGAGTGTATGTGTGTGCGTGTGTGCGTGTGTGCGTGTGTGTGCGTGTGTAAGTGTGTGTGTGTATGTGTGTGTGTCTGTTTGGCTTGCAGAGATAAGAATACGGCCGAGGCAAGAAGGCCATGCTTGCTGTAAGGAGCGACTAATGGGTAGGAGTCGAGAGATGAAGAGTGTACGTGTGTGTGCGTGTGTTCGTTTGTGTGTACGTGTGTATGTGTTTGTGCGTGTGTAAGTGTGTGTGTGTATGGGTGTGTGTGTCCGTTCGACTTGCACAGATAAGAATACGGCCGTGGCAGGAAGGCCATGCTTGCTGTAAGGAGAGACTAATTGGTAGGAGTCGAGAGATATAGATTGTATGTGTGTGTGTGTTTGTTCCTTTGTGTGTGCGTGTGTAAGTGTGTGTGTGTATGTATGTGTGTGTCCGTTCGGCTCACAGAGATAAGAACTCGGCCGTGGCAAGAAGTTCCTGCCTGTCGTAAGATGCGACTAATGGGTAGGAGTCGAGAGGTGAAGAGTGTATGTGTGTGTGCGTGTGTGTGTGTGTGTGTGCGTGTGTGAGTAGGTGTGTGTCCGTTCGGCTCGCAGAGATTAGAATACGGCCGAGGCAATAAGTCCATGCCTGTCGTAAGAGGCGACTAATGGGTAGGAGTCGAGAGGTGAAGAGTGTATTTGTGTGTGTGTGTGTGCATGTGTGCGTGTGTGTGTGAGTGTGTGTGTGTGAGTGTGTGTGTGTGTGTGTGAGTGTGTGTGTGTCCGTTCGGCTTGCAGAGATAAGAACACGGCCGTAGCAAGAAGTCCCTGCCTGTCGTAAGAGGCGACTAATGAATAGGAGTCGAGAGGTGAAGAGTATATGTGTGTGTGTGTGCGCGTGTGTTTGTGCGTGTGTAAGTGTGTGTGTGTATGGGTGTGTGTGTCCGTTCGGCTTGCATAGATAAGAATACGGCCGTGGCAAGAAGGCCATGCTTGCTGTAAGGAGCGACTAATTGGTAGGAGTCGAGAGATAAAAAATGTGTATGTGTGTGTGTGTGTTTGTTCCTTTGTGTGTGCGTGTGTAAGTGTGTGTGTATGTATGTGTGTGTCCGTTCGGCTCACAGAGATAAGAACTCGGCCGTGGCAAGAAGTTCCTGCCTGTCGTAAGATGCGACTAATGAGTAGGAGTCGAGAGGTGAAGAGTGTATGTGTGTGCGTGTGCGTGTGCGTGTGTGCGTGTGTGTCTGCGTGTGAGCGTGCGTGTGTGTGTGAGTGTGTGTGTATGTCCGTTCGGCTCGCAGAGATAAGAACATGGCTGTAGCAAGAAGGCCCTGCCTGTTGTAAAGGGCGACTAATAGGTAGGAGTCGAGAGGTGAAGAGTGTATGTGTGTGTGCGTGTGTGCGTGTGTGTGCGCGTGTGTGAGTATGTGTGTGTGTCCGTTCGGCTTGCAGAGGGAAGAATACGTCCGTGGCAAGAAGTCTCTGAATGTCGTAAGAGGCGACTAATGGGTAGGAGTCGAGAGGTTAAGAGTGTATGTGTGTGCGTGTGTGTGTGTGAGTATGTGTGTGTGTCCGTTCGGCTTGCAGAGATAAGAACATGGCCGAGGCAAGAAGGCCCTGCCTGTCCTAAGAGGCGACCAATAGGTAGGAGTCGAGAGGTGGAGAGTGTGTGCGTGTGCGTGTGCGTGTGCGTGTGTGCGTCTGTGTGTCTGCGTGTGAGCGTGCGTGTGTGTGTGAGTGTGTGTGTATATCCGTTCGGCTCGCAGAGATAAGAACATGGCTGTAGCAAGAAGGCCCTGCCTGTTGTAAGTGGCGACTAATGGGTAGGAGTCGAGAGGTAAAGAGTGTATGTGTGTGTGCGTGCGTGCGTGTGTGTGCGCGTGTGTGAGTATGTGTGTGTGTCCGTTCGGCTTGCAGAGATAAGAATACGTCCGTGGCAAGAAGTCCCTGAATGTCGTAAGAGGCGACTAATGGATAGGAGTCGAGAGGTGGAGAGTGTGTGCGTGTGCGTGTGCGTGTGCGTGTGTGCGTGTGTGCCTGTGTGCGTGTAAGTGTGTGTGTGTGCGGTCGGCTCGCAGAGATAAGAACACGGCCGTGGCAAGAAGGCCCTGCCTGTCGTAAGAGGCGACTAATGGGTAGGAGTCGAGAGGTGAAGAATGTATGTGTGTGTGTGTGTGTGTGTGCCTGTGTGCGTGTGTGTGCGTGTGTGAGTGTTTGTGTATGTGTGTATGTCCGTTTGGCTTGCAGAGATAAGAATACGGCCGAGGCAAGAAGGCCCTGCCTATCGTAAGAGGCGACTAATTGGTAGGAGTCAAGAGGTGAAGAGTGTACGTGTGTGCGTGTGTGTGTGCGTGTGTAAGTATGTGGGTGTGTCGGTTCGGCTTGCAGAGATAAGAGCACGGCCGAGACAAGAAGGCCCTGCCTGTCGTAAGAGGCGACTAATAGGTAGGAGTCGAGAGGTGGAGAGTGTGTGCGTGTGCGTGTGCGTGTGTGCGTGTGTGTGTCTTCGTGTGAGCGTGCGTGTGTGTGTGAGTGTGTGTGTATGTCCGTTCGGCTCGCAGAGATAAGAACATGGCTGTGGCAAGAAGGCCCTACCTGTTGTAAAAAGCGACTAATAGGTAGAAGTCGAGAGGTGAAGAGTGTATGTGTGTGTGCGTGTGTGCGTGTGTGTGTGCGTGTGTAAGTATGTGTGTGTGTCCGTTCGGCTCGCAGAGATAAGAACACGGCCGTGGCAAGAAGGCCCTGCCTGTCGTAAGAGGCGACTAATGGGTAGGAGTCGAGAGGTGAAGAGTGTATGTGTGTGTGTGTGTGCCTGTGTGCGTGTGTGTGCGTGTGTGAGTGTGTGTGTATGTGTGTGTGTCCGTTTGGCTTGCAGAGATAAGAATACGGCCGAGGCAAGAAGGATCTGCCTCTTGTAAGGGGCGACTAATAAGTAGGAGTCGGGAGGTGAAGAGTGTATGTGTGTGTGTGCGTGTGTGCGTCTGTGTGTGCGTGTGTGAGTATGTGTGTGTGTTAGTTCGGCTTGCAGAAATAAGAACACGACCGAGGCAAGAAGGCCCTGCCTATCGTAAGAGGCGACTAATAGGTAAGAGTCGAGAGGTGAAGAGTGTATGTGTGTGTGCGTGTGTGCGTGTGTGTGTGTGTGTGAGTATGTGTGTGTGTCCGTTCGGCTTGCAGAAATAAGAACACGGCCGAGGCAAGAAGGCCCTGCCTGTCGTAAGAGGCGACTAATGGATAGGAGTCGAGAGGTGGAGAGTGTGTGCGTGTGCGTGTGCGTGTGTGAGTATGTGTGTGTGTCCGTTCGGGTTGCAGAGATAAGAACACGGCCGTGGCAAGAATTCCCTGCCTGTCGTAAGAGGAGAATAATGGGTAGGAGTCGAGAGGTAAAGAGTGTATGTGTGTCTGTGCGTGTGTGCGTGCGTGTGTGAGTGTGTGTGTGTGTATGTGTGTGTGTCAGTGTGTGTGTGTCCGATCGGCTCGCAGAGATGAGAACACGGCCGTGGCAAGAAGGCCCTGCCTGTCGTAAGAGGCGACTAATGGGTAGGAGTCGAGAGGTGAAGAATGTATGTGTGTGTGCGTGTGTGCGTGTTTGTGTGTGTGTGAGTGTATTGTGGCGTACAAAACCGAATCTATATAAAAAAATTACAAAATGAACCAAATATAAATCAGACGTACACCCCGAAAGAAAAGTACTATACGGTGACAGTCTGGGAATGGCTCGCGGCTAGACAAAACAGTGGAGATGGTCGTGCGGTCCACAAAACAAAAAAAAATCCGAAGTTATATCAGGGGCGCCAGGTAAATTGGCCCACAGCCTTCCCTACGTTACTATTCAATAAACCACCAACTTACCAATAGGTTTACTACTAAAATACTAAGTAACAGTATACAACCTGAATAAATAAAAAAAAATAAATGAAATTGTCAGATTAGAATTTAGTCAATTTTAATAAATAGATTCCCAAGATAGTTGAAAATAAATGCATATTACAATATTATCTAACTTTACCATAGGCTTAATAAAAAAATAATATAAAAATGCGGCTTCTACTTGCCTAACAAAAATTCATAAGTTATTTCTATTTAACAGAACAAAATGAAAGGTAAGACGTATAAAAAGTACCGGACGCTAAGGGGTGTGCGGTTCAATACCAACCAAAAAAAAATAATTACCGCAAATAGGACACCACGTGAGCTCAAGTGCGTGCGCAGAAATTAATATAAAAAAATAAATCTCAAATATATAACCCCCCCTTAGACGCAGTTTACAAAATTAAAATAGGTATGTGTAAATATTTAATTAATAAAATAAACCGCAAATAATATTTAAAAAAAAAACTGTTAAAGTATTTGTAAATATGAAAATAAAAACTAACAGCAAATAATCTTTAAAAAAAAACTATTGTATCCCGTAAACAAATTAGACGGTGCTTAAATCTTCCGTTGAAAATTAATTATCGATCCATACCTCGAATTTTCATATACTTCACCGCGTGGAATTCCAGTTACAGTTCAGCGTGTCTTCAATCCAAAATCCCATACGATTGTCGCTGTACATAGACTTGTGTGACAATGTTGAAAAGTTAAAAATTACAGCCAGACGGAAAAATACGAAGAAGAAGAAGCAGGAAAAAAAACAAACAAACCAACCCTGAAGCAAGAAAACAATAATTACCATCTGTGTCTAAAATAATTATTTGGAATTAAATATATTGATTTTAACACTTTGTTTATCTGCCTTTTGGCGATAATGGAGCAATACAAAAAAAAACTTGTCTCCGAACTTGAATGTATGAAAACTGATAAAAATGTGAATAGCTTTTTAGAGATGGGATAAAAAAATAACTACAACTTTTTAATTAATTAAAAACGAAATGTTCTAACACTCACCCTTCTTAGCCAGATTAGGGGTTTGAAATATCCCAAATTGGACCGAAGCGTAGTCGGCTATTTGGACTCGTGATTAAGGCTAATTTCTTGATCTAAATACGACTCCCGGTATTCACGTGTACTGTAGATCCGCTTTTTTTTAGCGAAATTGTGGATATTCCAAAAAACCCTTCCACGAAGGCAGCAAATCCTCTTGAATATCCACACGGTTCGGACTAGTCCAGATCCCACATGGAACAGCAGCAAAAGCAAAAAACAAAATGCCGTTTTTAATCTAGCCCAACCTTTCAGTAACACCGTCAAACCTAGAATCCCTTTCTTTCCGTCCTCTTTCGAACACTTGACAACTTGACACACGGAGGTCACCGAATAATACCGAGATTCAAAAATTTCAATTTTATGATCCCAATTCTTCCAAGATAACTCTAGAAAGAACGATCTAAATTAGTTTCTTCACAAAAAAGAGGACGTGTTCCCTTAACTTCAGCACAATTTGACAGACATTACCCCTATTTGAAAATTACTAATTTTATTTTCGCCACCTTGCTTATAATATATTATAGGCAACCGCTCTTACACGTCCTGAATTATTTAAATTTTGATAAAATAGAGGTGGGACTTTCTACTTTAAATTTGGAACGTAACAACACCTTCCTTTCCCAGAGGGAAATTTACGAGGAAAAACTAGAAGAAGAAAATTTTCTCTCGCGCTAGCGACGCACTACCTAAACTCCGAGCGAAGTCCACAACACAATCATCATCCACCCCGTCTTCACCATGCGCAAGTACTTGGACAACGAAAGACATACCAATCTCAAACCACACGCACAAAGCAACAACTTACTTACAACACTTACTCCACTTCACACAACAGTCATCTCTCATCGTATGAGATCAAGTAGAATAGTTTCAAATTCCAACGTCAATCTGACAACACTGATTAGGTCGGTTACTGGATGTTGCCCTTATTCGCGACCTCCCAGCTCTGGGGCATCGCTAGTACTTCACTATACCTCGCATAACATGAGTCCATAAGAAACTCTCCACCATTCCACTCTTACTGATACTGCGAGAAACATCTACCGAAACAGTAGTGTAATTCCAATTGTTCATTAAAATAAAAATGAGATAGGTCTTTCAGAATTTAAATCCGTATACAACGAAATTTAGTGAATCATCCAAAACTAAGCTATTATCCAACAAGATTCACCAAAACATAATTATGTGGCTTCGAAAAAATCCCAATTAAATAGAATGGCTTACTAACATCAAAACAAATCCCAACGCCATATCATCGAAGACAACATATTTCTGACCAAAGCTAAGTGACATTCAATTCCATAAATCAAAAGAAATTAGGGCTACCGTAACCCTACGACTTCGTATTGGCTACCTAACACAAAAAAAAAACGAATCGGTTGACCATCCAAATACATCCTAAGAACCGATCATAGCCAACACTCAGTCATCCTTCACGGACACAACAAAAAAAAATAAATACAACCAATTTCAGAAGACTAACTAAATTTACTTAGACTAGACAAAACTTTTGCTAGTCCGTTCTACTCCGACCTAAATCCTATCGGGATCACCAGTCGGGTTACTAATCCTTAAATCCTTAATATTCCAAATACCTTGATCCTTGCCATTTTCATCCTCTAAACTATATGTCCAGGGGGAAACTTTCTTCTTCACGAAGTAGGGTCCTATCCATCTAGGAGCTAACTTTTTCGTGAAATATTTAGCGGCATCTGACAACACAAAATTTCTCCGCCATACTGACTGATGGGGCTGAAATTCCTCTGGACGTCTCCGTAGATTATAGGTCTTCTCACACTTAGCCGAAGCTTTATCTAAACGTTTTCTAACATCAACAAATAATTCCTGGAGTCCACGCGATCGATTATATCCCATTTTAGCTACTTCGTCCTCTGGGTCTCCGAGTTTGTCCTTTCGGGAAAAATCTCGTCCATCCACTACCATCTTCCGACCGAAATTTATGAAGTAGGGATCTTGACCAGTCGACTCGTGGTATGCAGTGCGCGTAGCACATGCTAGTTTGGCCAAATTTTCATCCCACTTCCTATGGTTGTCAGCTATATAAGTTGCCATCATTGTTTTAAGGGTTCGGTTATAGCGTTCAGATGGATTGCACTGTGGATGATACAACGCATTATAACGAACTGAGACACCATAGGTTTCCATCATTTTCTTGAAAATACCCGAAGTATACTGGACACCATTATCACATAGTAACAGACGTGGAACTCCAAATACGAGAAAAACTTCTTCTTCTATTTTCTTAACGACATGCACGGCTTTTGAGGATCGCAACGGAAATACCAAAGAAAATTTACTAAACACATCCATTACCACTAAGATAAACTTATAGCCTTGAGTTGATCTTGGGAAAGGTCCCATAAGATCGGTTGCTACTATCTCCCAAGGTTGAGTAGCTTTAGGTTGAGGAGTCATAAAGCCTTTGGGCTTACCTTGTTCCACCTTATGCATGGCATACAGTGAGCAACGTCCAACGTAACGAGACACATCACTCCGCAGTTTCGGCCAAAAATACTTCTCGTTAATACGCTTATAAGTTTTCAGGATCCCCATATGACCTGCTAAAGGACTATCATGACACAACTTCAGCACTTCCAATCGTTGACCCTTAGGAACGACTTCCTTCCAATTGTCCACTTCCTCGACCAAAAATCCATGACTGGGACGGATGTATTTATAAAGTTTGCCACCAGACATTCTCCACTGAGGATACTTCAAGGGATTAGACTCGATTTTTCTACAAAGTTTATCATACCAACTATCACCACTAGGAAGCGGTACAACCTCTTCAACCATATCAAGCACGGGAACTGACCGATATAACAAATCGGGGACAACATGTTCTTTTCCTTTCCGATGCACAATCTTAAAGTCATATTGTTGCAATCTTACCGCCCATCGAGCTAATCTTCCATAGGATCCTTCAAATTTTGAAGCCATACGAGAAATGCGTGATCAGTCACGACCGTAAACGGAACACCCTCCAAATAAGGACGCAGTTTTTCGACTGCCCATAACACAGCTAAACATTCCCGTTCCGTCGTGGAAAAATTCCTTTCTTGACGCGTTAGTGATCTGCTCAGGAAACTAATTACTTCGTCACCATCCGGGCCTGGCTGCAATAACACGGCGCCCACTCCATATCCTGAGGCATCACATTGGACAACAAAAGGCAAATTGTAGTCAGGACAATTAAGTATCGGAGCAGAAACTAGATATTCTTTTATTTTCTGAAAAGATTCTTCACAACTCGGGGTCCAATTGAATTTTCTTCCTTTCTTCAATATCGCTGTAATTGGAGCTAGTAGTGTCGCAAAGGAAGGAATAAATCTTCGATACCAGGAAAATGTGCCTATGATGCTACGAACTTCCTTGACGGATGTGGGTGTTGGGATACGTAGCATAGCCTTGACCTTATCACCATCAACATGTAGTCCATTCCTATCAACCACATGACCCAAATACTTTAGTTCCGGTCTACAAAATTGACATTTATCCCAGCTAACGGTTAACTTAGCTTCTCTCAAGCGTCTAAAGACTTCCTCTAAGATCCTTACATGTTCTTCAATAGACTTTGTCACGATGACCACGTCATCCAAGTAAGTAAAAACATAGGGTTCCAACTCCGGACCGAGGACACGATCTATCAACCTCTGCCATGTAGCCGGGGCATTATGTAATCCAAAAGGCATTCTGCAAAACTGAAAAAGACCTCGACCAGGAACCGTAAAAGCAGTATAAGGCCTGGAAGCCTTAGCAACAGGTACCTGCCAATACGCCGACTTAATGTCTATGGTGGAAAGATAATGCGCGTTCTTCAATTTATTTAAAATATTAGAGATGTACGGTAATGGGTAGCCATCTCTCTCTGTTACGGCATTGAGCTTTCGATAGTCTACGCAGAACCTCCATTTTGGTTCTTCACCTTCTGGAACCTTTTTCTTCACCAAGAGAATCGGGGACGACCAAGCACTATTCGATCGCTCCACTACTCCTTTCGCCAACATATCTTCTAGCTCTTTATCAATATGGCTTTGGATTACTGGGGATACAGGATGGTAACGTTGTTTTATGGGTGCAGATTTACAAACAATCACATGCTCAGTGACATCAGTACAACCAAGAGAAGTGCCCATTAGTTCACGACTTCTATTAATAACTTCCTCCAATTGCGACTTCTCTGCATCGGTCAAAATAGTTTGACCTCGGAGATGATCCACTGAACCTACCATTGCTGGAGCGTCCGAAAAATACCATTCGTTATGCCTCAAATCTGGAACGATACCCATAACACGCCAAAAATCAGATCCTAAAATCAGAATGTGCGGTACGTCCAAAATAACTAATACTGGCAAGACACGCAAGCGATCCCTAACCATGAAAGGTACTAAACATTCCCCCAACGATTCACACATCTGACCATTCGCCACTCTACAAACGGTCTTCTTCGAAGTATACAACTCTAAACCCAAGTTTTGTAAAAATTTCCAACCAGTTCTTCCTACAATGGTCTTTGAAGCACCAGAATCCAATAATCCCAAAATTTCCTTTCCTAAGACTTTAACTTTCAAATATGGACGTTCATCTCCTTCGGAATGATGTAAAATAAAGTCTAAAATAGGACGTAGGTTGGTCGAGTCAACGTCAGCAACACCTCTTCGACCAGTTAGGTGCGCTTCCTTCCGTTTCCCGAATTACACGAAGGACAAGTTCTGACTGTAAACCCTTCTTTCTTACACTTAAAACAGTGAACAGCCTCCTTCTTCATTAGACACCCTACTGCCTTATGGCCTGACTTATTACAACGATAACAGATTAAAGTCCTAAACTTTCCTCTAGCCGACTCCGATTCGGATGAAGCAACAGGACCCTCACTAACACTACTAAAACTTTCAGCATCCACACTGATATAAGCTAGGTCCTTTTCCAAAGTATTCATTTTCCTACTATTCGGTTCAACATAGTTCCTAATACAATCACGTCTTTCCTCCATACTGCGACATAGAACACGAAGTTCCTCCAAGGTACCTGGCAAAGGATCACGTAATCTATCTTGATAGAACGGATGCAAATTCCTAATAACTATAGACAATTTAACTTCCTCTGGAACATGACAACGCAAGCGATTAAAGTAACTATTCATTATTGCCAAGTAAACTCCAATAGTCTCAGACGAATGCTGAGTTCTCCTCCGAAGCTCTTCAAAAAGCGCTTCCCCATGGTGAGCTGACAGGTACTCCCTACGAAACTCTTCAACTAATTCAGCCCAACTCCCTACACGTAGACGAACATCTTTATAAAACTGATAGGCTTTATCCGAAAATAAATCTATACCTGATTCCAAAAGTATACTATCTGGTACATGACGAGCGAGACTCAATTCATTCACCATCTCAAAAAATGCAGAAATAGACATACCCCTAGCAGAACCTGAAAACTTTTCTATTCCCCATTTATGGGGAAGTATCATCCCAGAAGAAAAACTAGAGACAGACCCTGAAAGAACATTATTACCAGCTTGTGACATTGCTCCAGGAGAAGAAGCATGAACTTGTCCTACCCCTGCCTGAAAAGACTGATTTAAAACCGAAATCACATCGAGCGCTACTGGTACCGAACCAGATCCGATTGGATGCTGCTTATCATGTAAATCCTGTGACAACTTCAAAATCTCAGCAAGAAAGTCTGACTTAACAACCTGGGCTGCGTCTGCATCATCACCTGTTGGCAATACCATAAGATCAATTCTCCCCAAGACATGGTTAATCTGTGTCCGCAATCTCAAGGACTCAGCACAAGTAGGAGTTCCGGCAAACTTTCCAACAGCCGTATTCAGCTCTGCAAGTTTAGTCTCGATTGCAGTTTTATCCTGTGAAAAGGTGAATGGGTGCTCAGGATATCTAAAGCTTTCATTTGCTGCCTCACGACTAAGTGCATCAGACAGACTAGACCTCATAGATTCAACAGTGCCAGTAGACACTCCACGAATTTTGAGTTCATATTCCAGTTCCTCTTTCCTTAAGTAGTTGGGTACAAGTTTTCGCACCATCTTGCCAAAGTTCAAAATTTAAAAAAATGTATCAACCGAAAGGAGCAAATATTCAAACAAAATCAAGATATAAGTAAAAATATTAACACACAGGTACAGTTTACTTTATTAATGGGAGCAAACCAAAAGCAAAATAAAAGTAATAGTCGCTTTATTCAATCTATAAAATTTCACAAAAGATTTTCAAAATTTCATTGTTTCAGAACAAATTACAAGTCACAACATAATCTCAAAAAAAGATTTTACATTCCCTAACATAAGTAAGTTAAACCACAATGTAGAATTTCGAAGTCCAACTTCTCAAAAAAATAAATTTGAACTCCAACTGAAATAGAAATATTTCAAAGTCCTAATATATCCATAATTCTTCTAAGTTCCACAACACCACTTCAAAGTATCTTCTTTTAAGTTCCATTTTTGGCTTCTTCCAACTTCACGTCACACAAAAAAAAACTAGTAAACACTTCTTGGCATACACTTCCACTAAACACGAAGTTCTAAGACTACTACTAAGTGCAAAACCAGTGGTAAAGTAAATAAATCAAAGTTAGTCAATTAAAGCCCAAACACGTTAGGTTAACTAATTAAGAGGAATCTACACAAGGGGTTGACAAAAAAAGGTTAATTAATTAAGGGCCCCACGTTGGGCGCCAAAATATGTGGCGTACAAAACCGAATCTATATAAAAAAATTACAAATTGTACCAAATATAAATCAGACGTACACCCCGAAAGAAAAGTACTATACGGTGACAGTCTGGGAATGGCTCGCGGCTAGACAAAACAGTGGAGATGGTCGTGCGGTCCACAAAACAAAAAAAAATCCGAAGTTATATCAGGGGCGCCAGGTAAATTGGCCCACAGCCTTCCCTACGTTACTATTCAATAAACCACCAACTTACCAATAGATTTACTACTAAAATACTAAGTAACAGTATACAACCTGAATAAATAAAAAAAATAAATGAAATTGTCAGATTAGAATTTAGTCAATTTTAATAAATAGATTCCCAAGATAGTTGAAAATAAATACATATTACAATATTATTTAACTTTACCATAGGCTTAATAAAAAAATAATATAAAAATGCGGCTTCTACTTGCCTAACAAAAATTCATAAGTTATTTCTATTTAACAGAACAAAATGAAAGGTAAGACGTATAAAAAGTACCGGACGCTAAGGGGTGTGCGGTTCAATACCAACCAAAAAAAAAATAATTACCGCAAATAGGACACCACGTGAGCTCAAGTGCGTGCGCAGAAAATAATATAAAAAAATAAATCTCAAATATATAACCCCCCCTTAGACGCAGTTTACAAAATTAAAATAGGTATGTGTAAATATTTAATTAATAAAATAAACCGCAAATAATCTTTAAAAAAAACTGTTAAAGTATTTGTAAATATGAAAATAAAAACTAACAGCAAATAATATTTAAAAAAAAACTATTGTATCCCGCAAACAAATTAGACGGTGCTTAAATCTTCCGTTGAAAATTAATTATCGATCCATACCTCGAATTTTCATATACTTCACCGCGTGGAATTCCAGTTATAGTATGTGTGTGTGCCCTTCGCTCGCAGAGATGAGAAAACAGCGGTGGCCTGTCGTAAGAGGCGACTAATGGATAGGAGTCGAGAGGTGGAGAGTGTGTGCGTGTGCGTGTGTGTGTGTGTGTGCGTGTGTGTGTCCGTTCGGCCTGCAGAGATAAGAACACGGCCGTGGCAAGAAGTCCCTGCCTATCGTAAGAGGAGAATAATGGGTAGAAGTCGAGAGGTGAAGAGTGTATGTGTGTGTGTGCGTTTGTGCGTGCCTGTGTGAGTGTGTGTGTGTATGTGTGTGTGTCAGTGTGTGTGTTTCCGGTCAGCTCGCAGATATGAGAACACGGCCGTGGCAAGAAGGCCCTGCCTGTCGTACGGGACGACTAATGGGTAGGAGTCGAGAGGTGAAGAGTGTATGTGTGTGTGTGCGTGTGTGGGTGTGTGTGCGTGTGTAAGTGTGTGTGTATGTGTGTGTGTGTCTGTTTGGCTTGCAGAGATAAGAATACGGCCGAGGCAAGAAGGCCCTGCCTCTTGTAAGGGGCGACTAATAAGTAGGAGTCGAGAGGTGAAGAGTGTATGTGTGTGTGCCTGTGTGCGTGTGTTTGTGTGTGTGTGTGTGCGTGTGTGTGTGTCCGTTCGGCTTGCAGAGATAAGAACACGGCCGAGGGAAGAAGGCCCTGCCTGTCGTAAGAGGCGACTAATAGATAGGAGTCGAGAGGTGAAGAATGTATGTGTGTGTGCGTGTGTGCGTGCATGTGTGCGTGTGTGTGTGTTTGTGAGTGTGTGTGTGTGTATGTGTGTGAGTGTGTGTTTGTGTATGTATGTGTGTGTCCGTTCGGCTCGCAGAGATTAGAATACGGCCGAGGCAATAAGTCCATGCCTGTCGTAAGAGGCGACTAATGAATAGGAGTCGAGAGGTGAAGAGTGTATGTGTGTGTGTGTGTGTGCGTGTGTTTGTGCGTGTGTGAGTGTGTGTGTATATGTGTGTGTGTCCGTTTGGCTTGCAGAGATAAGAATACGGCCGAGGCAAGAAGGCCCTGCCTGTCGTAAGAGAAGAATAATGGGTAGGAGTCGAGAGGTGAAGAGTGTATGTATGTCTGTGAGTGTGTGCGTGCGTGTGTGAGTGTGTGTGTGTATGTGTGTGTCAGTGTATGTGTGTCCGGTCGGCTCACAGAGATGAGAACACGGCCGTGGCAAGAAGGCCCTGCCTGTCGTAAGAGGCGACTAATGGTTAGGAGTCGAGAGGTGAAGAGTGTATGTGTGTGTGTGTGTGTGCGTGTGTGCGTGTGTGTGCGTGTGTAAGTGTGTGTGTGTATGTGTGTGTGTCTGTTTGGCTTGCAGAGATAAGAATACGGCCGAGGCAAGAAGGCCATGCTTGCTGTAAGGAGCGACTAATGGGTAGGAGTCGAGAGATGAAGAGTGTACGTGTGTGTGCGTGTGTTCGTTTGTGTGTACGTGTGTATGTGTTTGTGCGTGTGTAAGTGTGTGTGTGTATGGGTGTGTGTGTCCGTTCGACTTGCACAGATAAGAATACGGCCGTGGCAAGAAGGCCATGCTTGCTGTAAGGAGAGACTAATTAGTA
>NW_027311886.1:1702500-1707500 GCF_040954645.1 Diabrotica undecimpunctata
GAATACGTCCCGGGCAAGAAGGCCCTGCCTGTCTTAAGAGGCGACTAATGGATAGGAGTCGAGAGGTGGAGGGTGTGTGCGTGTGCGTGTACGTGTGCGTTTGCGTGTGCGTGTGTGCGTGTGTGCCTGTGTGCGTGTAAGTGTGTGTGTATGTGTGTGTGAGTGTGTGTGCGGTCGGCTCGCAGAGATAAGAACACGGCCGTGGCCAGAAGGCCCTGCCTGTCGTAAGAGGCGACTAATGGGTAGGAGTCGAGAGGTGAAGAGTGTATGTGTGTGTGTGTGCCTGTGTGCGTGTGTGTGCGTGTGTGAGTGTGTGTGTATGTGTGTGTGTCCGTTTGGCTGCAGAGATAAGAATACGGCCGAGGCAAGAAGGATCTGCCTCTTGTAAGGGGCGACTAATAAGTAGGAGTCGGGAGGTGTAGAGTGTATGTGTGTGTGTGTGCGTGTGTGTGTGCGTGTGTGAGTATGTGTGTGTGTTAATTCGGCTTGCAGAAATAAGAACACGACCGATTCAAGAAGGCCCTGCCTGTCGTAAGAGGCGACTAATAGGTAGGAGTCGAGAGGTATAGAGTGTGTGCGTGTGCGTGTGCGTGTGCGTGTGTGCGTGTGTGTGTCTGCGTGTGAGCGTGCGTGTGTGTGTGAGTGTGTGTGTATGTCCGTTCGGCTCGCAGAGATAAGAATACGTCCGTGGCAAGAAGTCCCTGAATGTCGTAAGAGGCGACTAATGGGTAGGAGTCGAGAGGTTAAGAGTGTATGTGTGTGTGTGTGAGTGTGTGTGTCCGTTTGGCCTGCAGAGATAAGAATACGTCCGTGGCAAGAAGGCCCTGCCTGTCTTAAGAGGCGACTAATGGATAGGAGTCGAGAGGTGGAGAGTGTGTGCGTGTGCGTGTGCGTGTGCGTTTGCGTGTGCGTGTATGCGTGTGTGCCTGTATGCGTGTAAGTGTGTGTGTATGTGTGTGTGTGAGTGTGTGTGTGTGCGGTCGGCTCGCAGAGATAAGAACACGGCCGTGGCAAGAAGGCCCTGCCTGTCGTAAGAGGCGACTAATGGGTAGGAGTCGAGAGGTGAAGAGTGTATGTGTGTATGTGTGTGCCTGTGTGCGTGTGTGTGCGTGTGTGAGTGTGTGTGTATGTGTGTGTGTCTGTTTGGCTGCAGAGATAAGAATACGGCCGAGGCAAGAATGATCTGCCTCTTGTAAGGGGCGACTAATAAGTAGGAGTCGGGAGGTGAAGAGTGTATGTGCGTGTGCGTGTGTGCGTGTGTGTGTGCGTGTGTGAGTATGTGTGTGTTAGTGCGGCTTGCAGAAATAAGAACACGACCGAGGCAAGAAGGCCCTGCCTATCGTAAGAGGCGACTAATAGGTAGGAGTCGAAAGGTGAAGAGTGTATGTGTGTGTGTGCGTGTGTGCGTGTGTGTGTGCGTGTGTGAGTATGTGTGTGTGTATGTTGGGCTTGCAGAGATAAGAACACAACCGAGGCAAGAAGGCCCTGCCTGTCGTAAGAGGCGACTAATAGGTAGGAGTCGAGAGGTGAAGAGTGTATGTGTGTGTGTGCCTGTGTGCGTGTGTGTGTGTGTGTGCGTGTGTGAGTATGTGTGTGTGTCCGTTCGGCTTGCAGAGATAAGAACACGGTCGTGGCAAGAAGGCCCTGCCTTTCGTAAGAGGCGACTAATGGGTAGGAGTCGAGAGGTGAAGAGTGTATTTGTGTGTGTGTGTGTGCGTGCGTGTGTGTGTCAGTGTGTGTGTCCGTTCGGCTCACAGAGATAAGAACTCGGCCGTGGCAAGAAGTTCCTGCCTGTCGTAGGAGGCGACTAATGGGTAGGAGTCGACAGGTGAAGAGTTTATGTGTGTGTATGTGTGTGCGTGTGTGTGTGTGCGTGTGTGAGTATGTGTGTGTGTAACGATGCTCTGATCGTTTAACAGTTCGAACCGTGGGAGTGTCAATATTTGCGCATCCGCTTCTACAACCTGACGGCGTAGTGGGATTCAAACGGCTATTTAAGGCGTGTGAATAGCGGAATTAGACAGTCTTGTAGCTAGCGCTCTAGGCTCCCTGACTTGCTGGTGTAGTGAACCAGCGAGCCATTCTGGACAGAGATAGTTCCGTATTGAGGATCATACTCTGTCCCTAACCAAGCGAAACCCATCGGTATTGCGTATTGAGCATTACCGTGGATCTGCACAGAACCAACCGGGACAGAGATTTCCGTATTGAGGATCATACTCTGTCCTTAGCCAAGCGGAACCCGTCGGCATTGTGTATTGAACATTGCCGCGGGTCTGCACAGCTAAATATTTTGTTTGCGAGCATATTCGGAGCTTTCGCTGAATTGAAGCGAAAGCGAGTATATTAGTAGTACTAATTAATTTCTTTTCTTTTATAGACGTTTGCCGGGGAATTCATTCATCGCGGGACCCAGACGGAAACGTAGAATTCATTTTGTTTTTGTTTTATAAGTATACAACGTAGAATTCCTTTTTTTAATTTTTATTTATTGTATATACTAAATTAATAGATTTATTTTTATTTCAAACCTGTGTTTTACTGAGTCTGTCGCCCCGAAAGAGCTACCCATCACATGTGTTAGTTCGGCTTGCAGAAATAAGAACACGACCGAGGCAAGAAGGCCCTGCCTATCGTAAGAGGCGACTTATAGGTAGGAGTCGAGAGGTGAAGAGTGTATGTGTGTGTGCGTGTGTGCGTGTGTGTGTGAGTGTGTGAGTATATGTGTGTGTCCGTTCGGCTTGCAGAGATAAGAACACGGCCGAGGCAAGAAGGCCCTGCCTGTCGTAAGAGGCGACTAATAGGTAGGAGTCGAGAGGTGGAGAGTGTGTGAGTGTGCGTGTGCGTGTGAGTGTGTGCGTGTGTGTGTCTGCGTGTGAGCGTGCGTGTGTGTGTGAGTGTGTGTGTATGTCCGTTCGGCTCGCAGAGATAAGAACATGGCTGTGGCAAGAAGGCCCTGCCTGTTGTAAGGGGCGACTAATAGGTAGGAGTCGAGAGGTGAAGAGTGTATGTGTGTGTGCGTGTGTGCGTGTGTGTGCGCGTGTGTGAGTATGTGTGTGTCCGTTTGGCTTGCAAATACGTCCGTGGCAAGAAGTCCCTGAATATCGTAAGAGGCGACTAATGGGTAGGAGTCGAGAGGTTAAGAGTGTATGTGTGTGTGTGTGTGTGTGTGTGAGTGTGTGTGTGTGTCCGTTCGGCCCGCAGAGATAAGAATACGTCCGTGGCAAGAAGGCCCTGCCTGTCTTAAAAGGCGACTAATGGATAGGAGTCGAGAGGTGGAGAGTGTGTGCGTGTGCGTGTGCGTGTGCGTGTGCATGTGTGCGTGTGTGCCTGTGTGCGTGTAAGTGTGTATGTATGTGTGTGTGTGTGTGTGTGTGTGCGGTCGGCTCGCAGAGATAGGAACACGGCCGTGGCAAGAAGGCCCTGCCTGTCGTAAGAGGCGACTAATGGGTAGGAGTTGAGAGGTGAAGAGTGTATGTGTGTGTGTGTGCCTGTATGCGTGTGTGTATGTGTCTGTGTCCGTTTGGCTTGCAGAGATAAGAATACGGCCGAGGCAAGAAGGATCTGCCTCTTGTAAGGGGCGACTAATAAGTAGGAGTCGGGAGGTGAAGAGTGTATGTGTGTGTGTGCGTGTGGGCGTGTGTGTGTGCTTGTGTGAGTATGTGTGTGTGTTAGTTTGGCTTGTAGAAATAAGAACACGACCGAGACACAAAGGCCCTGCCTATCGTAAGAGGCGACTAATAGATAGGAGTCGAGAGGTGAAGAGTGTATGTGTGTGTGTGCGTGTGTGCGTGTGTGTGTGCGTGTGTGAGTATGTGTGTGTGTCCGTTCGGCTTGCAGAGATAAGAACACGGCCGAGGCAAGAAGGCCCTGCCTGTCGTAAGAGGCGACTAATAGGTAGGAGTCGAGAGGTGAAGAATGTATGTGTGTGTGAGTGTATGAGTGTGTGCGTGTGTGCGTGCGTGTGTGCGTGTGTGTGTGTGAGTGTGTGTGTGTCCGTTCGGCTCGCAGAGATAAGCAAACAGCCGTGGCAAGAAGGCCATGCAAATCGTACCGGGCGACTAATGGGTAGGAGTCGAGAGGTGAAGAGTGGGCGACTAATAAGTAGGGTCGAGAGGTGAAGAGTGTATGTGTGTGTGTGCGTGTGTGCGTGTGTGTGCGTGTGTGAGTATGAATGTGTGTTAGTTCGGCTTGCAGAGATAAGAACACGACCGAGGCAAGAAGGCCCTGCCTAACGTAAGAGGCGACTAATAGGTAGGAGTCGAGAGGTGAGGAGTGTATTTGTGTGTGTGCGTGTGTGCGTGTGTGTGTGCGTGTGTGAGTATGTGTGTGTGTCCGTTCGGCTTGCAGAGATAAGAACACGGCCGAGGAAGAAGGCCCTGCCTGTCGTAAGAGGCGACTAATAGGTAGGAGTCGAGAGCTGAAGAATGTATGTGTGTGTGTGAGTGTATGAGTGTGTGCTTGTGTGCGTGCGTGTGTGCGTGTGTGTGTGTGAGTGTGTGTGTAAGTGTGTGTGTGTCTCTTCGCTCGCAGAGATAAGAAAACAGCGGTGGCAAGAAGGCCATGCCTGTCGTAAGAGGCGACTAATGGATAGGAGTCAAGAGGTGGAGAGTGTGTGCGTGTGCGTGTGTGTGTGAGTGTGTGTGTATGTGTGTGTGTCCCTTCGCTCGCAGAGATAAGAAAACAGCGGTGGCAAGAAGGCCATGCCTGTCGTAAGAGGCGACTAATGGGTAGGAGTCGAGAGGTGAAGAGTGTATGTGTGTGTGTGAGTGTGTGCGTGTGTGTGCGTGTGTAAGTGTGTGTGTATGTGTGTGTGTCTGTTTGGCTTGCAGAGATAAAAATACGGCCGAGGCAAGAAGGCCTTGCCTTTTGTAAGGGGCGACTAATAAGTAGGAGTCGAGAGGTGAAGAGTGTATGTGTGTGTGCCTGTGTGCGTGTGTTTGTGTGTGCGTGTGTGTGTGTGTGCGTGTGTGTGTGTGTCCGTTCGGCTTGCAGAGATA
>NW_027311886.1:1710000-1762500 GCF_040954645.1 Diabrotica undecimpunctata
CGTAAGAGGCGACTAATGGGTAGGAGTCGAGAGGTGAAGAATGTATGTGTGTGTGTGTGTGTGTGTGTGCCTGTGTGCGTGTGTGTGCGTGTGTGAGTGTTTGTGTATGTGTGTATGTCCGTTTGGCTTGCAGAGATAAGAATACGGCCGAGGCAAGAAGGCCCTGCCTATCGTAAGAGGCGACTAATTGGTAGGAGTCAAGAGGTGAAGAGTGTACGTGTGTGCGTGTGTGTGTGCGTGTGTAAGTATGTGTGTGTGTCGGTTCGGCTTGCAGAGATAAGAGCACGGCCGAGACAAGAAGGCCCTGCCTGTCGTAAGAGGCGACTAATAGGTAGGAGTCGAGAGGTGGAGAGTGTGTGCGTGTGCGTGTGCGTGTGTGCGTGTGTGTGTCTTCGTGTGAGCGTGCGTGTGTGTGTGAGTGTGTGTGTATGTCCGTTCGGCTCGCAGAGATAAGAACATGGCTGTGGCAAGAAGGCCCTACCTGTTGTAAAAAGCGACTAATAGGTAGAAGTCGAGAGGTGAAGAGTGTATGTGTGTGTGCGTGTGTGCGTGTGTGTGTGCGTGTGTAAGTATGTGTGTGTGTCCGTTCGGCTCGCAGAGATAAGAACACGGCCGTGGCAAGAAGGCCCTGCCTGTCGTAAGAGGCGACTAATGGGTAGGAGTCGAGAGGTGAAGAGTGTATGTGTGTGTGTGTGTGCCTGTGTGCGTGTGTGTGCGTGTGTGAGTGTGTGTGTATGTGTGTGTGTCCGTTTGGCTTGCAGAGATAAGAATACGGCCGAGGCAAGAAGGATCTGCCTCTTGTAAGGGGCGACTAATAAGTAGGAGTCGGGAGGTGAAGAGTGTATGTGTGTGTGTGCGTGTGTGCGTCTGTGTGTGCGTGTGTGAGTATGTGTGTGTGTTAGTTCGGCTTGCAGAAATAAGAACACGACCGAGGCAAGAAGGCCCTGCCTATCGTAAGAGGCGACTAATAGGTAAGAGTCGAGAGGTGAAGAGTGTATGTGTGTGTGCGTGTGTGCGTGTGTGTGTGTGTGTGTGAGTATGTGTGTGTGTCCGTTCGGCTTGCAGAAATAAGAACACGGCCGAGGCAAGAAGGCCCTGCCTGTCGTAAGAGGCGACTAATGGATAGGAGTCGAGAGGTGGAGAGTGTGTGCGTGTGCGTGTGCGTGTGTGAGTATGTGTGTGTGTCCGTTCGGGTTGCAGAGATAAGAACACGGCCGTGGCAAGAATTCCCTGCCTGTCGTAAGAGGAGAATAATGGGTAGGAGTCGAGAGGTAAAGAGTGTATGTGTGTCTGTGCGTGTGTGCGTGCGTGTGTGAGTGTGTGTGTGTGTATGTGTGTGTGTCAGTGTGTGTGTGTCCGATCGGCTCGCAGAGATGAGAACACGGCCGTGGCAAGAAGGCCCTGCCTGTCGTAAGAGGCGACTAATGGGTAGGAGTCGAGAGGTGAAGAATGTATGTGTGTGTGCGTGTGTGCGTGTTTGTGTGTGTGTGAGTGTATTGTGGCGTACAAAACCGAATCTATATAAAAAAATTACAAAATGAACCAAATATAAATCAGACGTACACCCCGAAAGAAAAGTACTATACGGTGACAGTCTGGGAATGGCTCGCGGCTAGACAAAACAGTGGAGATGGTCGTGCGGTCCACAAAACAAAAAAAAATCCGAAGTTATATCAGGGGCGCCAGGTAAATTGGCCCACAGCCTTCCCTACGTTACTATTCAATAAACCACCAACTTACCAATAGGTTTACTACTAAAATACTAAGTAACAGTATACAACCTGAATAAATAAAAAAAAATAAATGAAATTGTCAGATTAGAATTTAGTCAATTTTAATAAATAGATTCCCAAGATAGTTGAAAATAAATGCATATTACAATATTATTTAACTTTACCATAGGCTTAATAAAAAAATAATATAAAAATGCGGCTTCTACTTGCCTAACAAAAATTCATAAGTTATTTCTATTTAACAGAACAAAATGAAAGGTAAGACGTATAAAAAGTACCGGACGCTAAGGGGTGTGCGGTTCAATACCAACCAAAAAAAAATAATTACCGCAAATAGGACACCACGTGAGCTCAAGTGCGTGCGCAGAAATTAATATAAAAAAATAAATCTCAAATATATAACCCCCCCTTAGACGCAGTTTACAAAATTAAAATAGGTATGTGTAAATATTTAATTAATAAAATAAACCGCAAATAATATTTAAAAAAAAAACTGTTAAAGTATTTGTAAATATGAAAATAAAAACTAACAGCAAATAATCTTTAAAAAAAAACTATTGTATCCCGTAAACAAATTAGACGGTGCTTAAATCTTCCGTTGAAAATTAATTATCGATCCATACCTCGAATTTTCATATACTTCACCGCGTGGAATTCCAGTTACAGTTCAGCGTGTCTTCAATCCAAAATCCCATACGATTGTCGCTGTACATAGACTTGTGTGACAATGTTGAAAAGTTAAAAATTACAGCCAGACGGAAAAATACGAAGAAGAAGAAGCAGGAAAAAAAACAAACAAACCAACCCTGAAGCAAGAAAACAATAATTACCATCTGTGTCTAAAATAATTATTTGGAATTAAATATATTGATTTTAACACTTTGTTTATCTGCCTTTTGGCGATAATGGAGCAATACAAAAAAAAACTTGTCTCCGAACTTGAATGTATGAAAACTGATAAAAATGTGAATAGCTTTTTACAGATGGGATAAAAAAATAACTACAACTTTTTAATTAATTAAAAACGAAATGTTCTAACACTCACCCTTCTTAGCCAGATTAGGGGTTTGAAATATCCCAAATTGGACCGAAGCGTAGTCGGCTATTTGGACTCGTGATTAAGGCTAATTTCTTGATCTAAATACGACTCCCGGTATTCACGTGTACTGTAGATCCGCTTTTTTTTAGCGAAATTGTGGATATTCCAAAAAACCCTTCCACGAAGGCAGCAAATCCTCTTGAATATCCACACGGTTCGGACTAGTCCAGATCCCACATGGAACAGCAGCAAAAGCAAAAAACAAAATGCCGTTTTTAATCTAGCCCAACCTTTCAGTAACACCGTCAAACCTAGAATCCCTTTCTTTCCGTCCTCTTTCGAACACTTGACAACTTGACACACGGAGGTCACCGAATAATACCGAGATTCAAAAATTTCAATTTTATGATCCCAATTCTTCCAAGATAACTCTAGAAAGAACGATCTAAATTAGTTTCTTCACAAAAAAGAGGACGTGTTCCCTTAACTTCAGCACAATTTGACAGACATTACCCCTATTTGAAAATTACTAATTTTATTTTCGCCACCTTGCTTATAATATATTATAGGCAACCGCTCTTACACGTCCTGAATTATTTAAATTTTGATAAAATAGAGGTGGGACTTTCTACTTTAAATTTGGAACGTAACAACACCTTCCTTTCCCAGAGGGAAATTTAGGAGGAAAAACTAGAAGAAGAAAATTTTCTCTCGCGCTAGCGACGCACTACCTAAACTCCGAGCGAAGTCCACAACACAATCATCATCCACCCCGTCGTCACCATGCGCAAGTACTTGGACAACGAAAGACATACCAATCTCAAACCACACGCACAAAGCAACAACTTACTTACAACACTTACTCCACTTCCACACAACAGTCATCTCTCATCGTATGAGATCAAGTAGAATAGTTTCAAATTCCAACGTCAATCTGACAACACTGATTAGGTCGGTTACTGGATGTTGCCCTTATTCGCGACCTCCCAGCTCTGGGGCATCGCTAGTACTTCACTATACCTCGCATAACATGAGTCCATAAGAAACTCTCCACCATTCCACTCTTACTGATACTGCGAGAAACATCTACCGAAACAGTAGTGTAATTCCAATTGTTCATTAAAATAAAAATGAGATAGGTCTTTCAGAATTTAAATCCGTATACAACGAAATTTAGTGAATCATCCAAAACTAAGCTATTATCCAACAAGATTCACCAAAACATAATTATGTGGCTTCGAAAAAATCCCAATTAAATAGAATGGCTTACTAACATCAAAACAAATCCCAACGCCATATCATCGAAGACAACATATTTCTGACCAAAGCTAAGTGACATTCAATTCCATAAATCAAAAGAAATTAGGGCTACCGTAACCCTTCGACTTCGTATTGGCTACCTAACACAAAAAAAAAACGAATCGGTTGACCATCCAAATACATCCTAAGAACCGATCATAGCCAACACTCAGTCATCCTTCACGGACACAACAAAAAAAAATAAATACAACCAATTTCAGAAGACTAACTAAATTTACTTAGACTAGACAAAACTTTTGCTAGTCCGTTCTACTCCGACCTAAATCCTATCGGGATCACCAGTCGGGTTACTAATCCTTAAATCCTTAATATTCCAAATACCTTGATCCTTGCCATTTTCATCCTCTAAACTATATGTCCAGGGGGAAACTTTCTTCTTCACGAAGTAGGGTCCTATCCATCTAGGAGCTAACTTTTTCGTGAAATATTTAGCGGCATCTGACAACACAAAATTTCTCCGCCATACTGACTGATGGGGCTGAAATTCCTCTGGACGTCTCCGTAGATTATAGGTCTTCTCACACTTAGCCGAAGCTTTATCTAAACGTTTTCTAACATCAACAAATAATTCCTGGAGTCCACGCGATCGATTATATCCCATTTTAGCTACTTCGTCCTCTGGGTCTCCGAGTTTGTCCTTTCGGGAAAAATCTCGTCCATCCACTACCATCTTCCGACCGAAATTTATGAAGTAGGGATCTTGACCAGTCGACTCGTGGTATGCAGTGCGCGTAGCACATGCTAGTTTGGCCAAATTTTCATCCCACTTCCTATGGTTGTCAGCTATATAAGTTGCCATCATTGTTTTAAGGGTTCGGTTATAGCGTTCAGATGGATTGCACTGTGGATGATACAACGCATTATAACGAACTGAGACACCATAGGTTTCCATCATTTTCTTGAAAATACCCGAAGTATACTGGACACCATTATCACATAGTAACAGACGTGGAACTCCAAATACGAGAAAAACTTCTTCTTCTATTTTCTTAACGACATGCACGGCTTTTGAGGATCGCAACGGAAATACCAAAGAAAATTTACTAAACACATCCATTACCACTAAGATAAACTTATAGCCTTGAGTTGATCTTGGGAAAGGTCCCATAAGATCGGTTGCTACTATCTCCCAAGGTTGAGTAGCTTTAGGTTGAGGAGTCATAAAGCCTTTGGGCTTACCTTGTTCCACCTTATGCATGGCATACAGTGAGCAACGTCCAACGTAACGAGACACATCACTCCGCAGTTTCGGCCAAAAATACTTCTCGTTAATACGCTTATAAGTTTTCAGGATCCCCATATGACCTGCTAAAGGACTATCATGACACAACTTCAGCACTTCCAATCGTTGACCCTTAGGAACGACTTCCTTCCAATTGTCCACTTCCTCGACCAAAAATCTATGACTGGGACGGATGTATTTATAAAGTTTGCCACCAGACATTCTCCACTGAGGATACTTCAAGGGATTAGACTCGATTTTTCTACAAAGTTTATCATACCAACTATCACCACTAGGAAGCGGTACAACCTCTTCAACCATATCAAGCACGGGAACTGACCGATATAACAAATCGGGGACAACATGTTCTTTTCCTTTCCGATGCACAATCTTAAAGTCATATTGTTGCAATCTTACCGCCAATCGAGCTAATCTTCCATAGGATCCTTCAAATTTTGAAGCCATACGAGAAATGCGTGATCAGTCACGACCGTAAACGGAACACCCTCCAAATAAGGACGCAGTTTTTCGACTGCCCATAACACAGCTAAACATTCCCGTTCCGTCGTGGAAAAATTCCTTTCTTGACGCGTTAGTGATCTGCTCAGGAAACTAATTACTTCGTCACCATCCGGGCCTGGCTGCAATAACACGGCGCCCACTCCATATCCTGAGGCATCACATTGGACAACAAAAGGCAAATTGTAGTCAGGACAATTAAGTATCGGAGCAGAAACTAGATATTCTTTTATTTTCTGAAAAGATTCTTCACAACTCGGGGTCCAATTGAATTTTCTTCCTTTCTTCAATATCGCTGTAATTGGAGCTAGTAGTGTCGCAAAGGAAGGAATAAATCTTCGATACCAGGAAAATGTGCCTATGATGCTACGAACTTCCTTGACGGATGTGGGTGTTGGGATACGTAGCATAGCCTTGACCTTATCACCATCAACATGTAGTCCATTCCTATCAACCACATGACCCAAATACTTTAGTTCCGGTCTACAAAATTGACATTTATCCCAGCTAACGGTTAACTGAGCTTCTCTCAAGCGTCTAAAGACTTCCTCTAAGATCCTTACATGTTCTTCAATAGACTTTGTCACGATGACCACGTCATCCAAGTAAGTAAAAACATAGGGTTCCAACTCCGGACCGAGGACACGATCTATCAACCTCTGCCATGTAGCCGGGGCATTATGTAATCCAAAAGGCATTCTGCAAAACTGAAAAAGACCTCGACCAGGAACCGTAAAAGCAGTATAAGGCCTGGAAGCCTTAGCAACAGGTACCTGCCAATACGCCGACTTAATGTCTATGGTGGAAAGATAATGCGCGTTCTTCAATTTATTTAAAATATTAGAGATGTACGGTAATGGGTAGCCATCTCTCTCTGTTACGGCATTGAGCTTTCGATAGTCTACGCAGAACCTCCATTTTGGTTCTTCACCTTCTGGAACCTTTTTCTTCACCAAGAGAATCGGGGACGACCAAGCACTATTCGATCGCTCCACTACTCCTTTCGCCAACATATCTTCTAGCTCTTTATCAATATGGCTTTGGATTACTGGGGATACAGGATGGTAACGTTGTTTTATGGGTGCAGATTTACAAACAATCACATGCTCAGTGACATCAGTACAACCAAGAGAAGTGCCCATTAGTTCACGACTTCTATTAATAACTTCCTCCAATTGCGACTTCTCTGCATCGGTCAAAATAGTTTGACCTCGGAGATGATCCACTGAACCTACCATTGCTGGAGCGTCCGAAAAATACCATTCGTTATGCCTCAAATCTGGAACGATACCCATAACACGCCAAAAATCAGATCCTAAAATCAGAATGTGCGGTACGTCCAAAATAACTAATACTGGCAAGACACGCAAGCGATCCCTAACCATGAAAGGTACTAAACATTCCCCCAACGATTCACACATCTGACCATTCGCCACTCTACAAACGGTCTTCTTCGAAGTATACAACTCTAAACCCAAGTTTTGTAAAAATTTCCAACCAGTTCTTCCTACAATGGTCTTTGAAGCACCAGAATCCAATAATCCCAAAATTTCCTTTCCTAAGACTTTAACTTTCAAATATGGACGTTCATCTCCTTCGGAATGATGTAAAATAAAGTCTAAAATAGGACGTAGGTTGGTCGAGTCAACGTCAGCAACACCTCTTCGACCAGTTAGGTGCGCTTCCTTCCGTTTCCCGAATTACACGAAGGACAAGTTCTGACTGTAAACCCTTCTTTCTTACACTTAAAACAGTGAACAGCCTCCTTCTTCATTAGACACCCTACTGCCTTATGGCCTGACTTATTACAACGATAACAGATTAAAGTCCTAAACTTTCCTCTAGCCGACTCCGATTCGGATGAAGCAACAGGACCCTCACTAACACTACTAAAACTTTCAGCATCCACACTGATATAAGCTAGGTCCTTTTCCAAAGTATTCATTTTCCTACTATTCGGTTCAACATAGTTCCTAATACAATCACGTCTTTCCTCCATACTGCGACATAGAACACGAAGTTCCTCCAAGGTACCTGGCAAAGGATCACGTAATCTATCTTGATAGAACGGATGCAAATTCCTAATAACTATAGACAATTTAACTTCCTCTGGAACATGACAACGCAAGCGATTAAAGTAACTATTCATTATTGCCAAGTAAACTCCAATAGTCTCAGACGAATGCTGAGTTCTCCTCCGAAGCTCTTCAAAAAGCGCTTCCCCATGGTGAGCTGACAGGTACTCCCTACGAAACTCTTCAACTAATTCAGCCCAACTCCCTACACGTAGACGAACATCTTTATAAAACTGATAGGCTTTATCCGAAAATAAATCTATACCTGATTCCAAAAGTATACTATCTGGTACATGACGAGCGAGACTCAATTCATTCACCATCTCAAAAAATGCAGAAATAGACATACCCCTAGCAGAACCTGAAAACTTTTCTATTCCCCATTTATGGGGAAGTATCATCCCAGAAGAAAAACTAGAGACAGACCCTGAAAGAACATTATTACCAGCTTGTGACATTGCTCCAGGAGAAGAAGCATGAACTTGTCCTACCCCTGCCTGAAAAGACTGATTTAAAACCGAAATCACATCGAGCGCTACTGGTACCGAACCAGATCCGATTGGATGCTGCTTATCATGTAAATCCTGTGACAACTTCAAAATCTCAGCAAGAAAGTCTGACTTAACAACCTGGGCTGCGTCTGCATCATCACCTGTTGGCAATACCATAAGATCAATTCTCCCCAAGACATGGTTAATCTGTGTCCGCAATCTCAAGGACTCAGCACAAGTAGGAGTTCCGGCAAACTTTCCAACAGCCGTATTCAGCTCTGCAAGTTTAGTCTCGATTGCAGTTTTATCCTGTGAAAAGGTGAATGGGTGCTCAGGATATCTAAAGCTTTCATTTGCTGCCTCACGACTAAGTGCATCAGACAGACTAGACCTCATAGATTCAACAGTGCCAGTAGACACTCCACGAATTTTGAGTTCATATTCCAGTTCCTCTTTCCTTAAGTAGTTGGGTACAAGTTTTCGCACCATCTTGCCAAAGTTCAAAATTTAAAAAAATGTATCAACCGAAAGGAGCAAATATTCAAACAAAATCAAGATATAAGTAAAAATATTAACACACAGGTACAGTTTACTTTATTAATGGGAGCAAACCAAAAGCAAAATAAAAGTAATAGTCGCTTTATTCAATCTATAAAATTTCACAAAAGATTTTCAAAATTTCATTGTTTTAGAACAAATTACAAGTCACAACATAATCTCAAAAAAAGATTTTACATTCCCTAACATAAGTAAGTTAAACCACAATGTAGAATTTCGAAGTCCAACTTCTCAAAAAAATAAATTTGAACTCCAACTGAAATAGAAATATTTCAAAGTCCTAATATATCCATAATTCTTCTAAGTTCCACAACACCACTTCAAAGTATCTTCTTTTAAGTTCCATTTTTGGCTTCTTCCAACTTCACGTCACACAAAAAAAAACTAGTAAGCACTTCTTGGCATACACTTCCACTAAACACGAAGTTCTAAGACTACTACTAAGTGCAAAACCAGTGGTAAAGTAAATAAATCAAAGTTAGTCAATTAAAGCCCAAACACGTTAGGTTAACTAATTAAGAGGAATCTACACAAGGGGTTGACAAAAAAAGGTTAATTAATTAAGGGCCCCACGTTGGGCGCCAAAATATGTGGCGTACAAAACCGAATCTATATAAAAAAATTACAAATTGTACCAAATATAAATCAGACGTACACCCCGAAAGAAAAGTACTATACGGTGACAGTCTGGGAATGGCTCGCGGCTAGACAAAACAGTGGAGATGGTCGTGCGGTCCACAAAACAAAAAAAAATCCGAAGTTATATCAGGGGCGCCAGGTAAATTGGCCCACAGCCTTCCCTACGTTACTATTCAATAAACCACCAACTTACCAATAGATTTACTACTAAAATACTAAGTAACAGTATACAACCTGAATAAATAAAAAAAATAAATGAAATTGTCAGATTAGAATTTAGTCAATTTTAATAAATAGATTCCCAAGATAGTTGAAAATAAATACATATTACAATATTATTTAACTTTACCATAGGCTTAATAAAAAAATAATATAAAAATGCGGCTTCTACTTGCCTAACAAAAATTCATAAGTTATTTCTATTTAACAGAACAAAATGAAAGGTAAGACGTATAAAAAGTACCGGACGCTAAGGGGTGTGCGGTTCAATACCAACCAAAAAAAAAATAATTACCGCAAATAGGACACCACGTGAGCTCAAGTGCGTGCGCAGAAAATAATATAAAAAAATAAATCTCAAATATATAACCCCCCCTTAGACGCAGTTTACAAAATTAAAATAGGTATGTGTAAATATTTAATTAATAAAATAAACCGCAAATAATCTTTAAAAAAAACTGTTAAAGTATTTGTAAATATGAAAATAAAAACTAACAGCAAATAATATTTAAAAAAAAACTATTGTATCCCGCAAACAAATTAGACGGTGCTTAAATCTTCCGTTGAAAATTAATTATCGATCCATACCTCGAATTTTCATATACTTCACCGCGTGGAATTCCAGTTATAGTATGTGTGTGTGCCCTTCGCTCGCAGAGATGAGAAAACAGCGGTGGCCTGTCGTAAGAGGCGACTAATGGATAGGAGTCGAGAGGTGGAGAGTGTGTGCGTGTGCGTGTGTGTGTGTGTGCGTGTGTGTGTCCGTTCGGCCTGCAGAGATAAGAACACGGCCGTGGCAAGAAGTCCCTGCCTATCGTAAGAGGAGAATAATGGGTAGAAGTCGAGAGGTGAAGAGTGTATGTGTGTGTGTGCGTTTGTGCGTGCCTGTGTGAGTGTGTGTGTGTATGTGTGTGTGTCAGTGTGTGTGTTTCCGGTCAGCTCGCAGATATGAGAACACGGCCGTGGCAAGAAGGCCCTGCCTGTCGTACGGGACGACTAATGGGTAGGAGTCGAGAGGTGAAGAGTGTATGTGTGTGTGTGCGTGTGTGGGTGTGTGTGCGTGTGTAAGTGTGTGTGTATGTGTGTGTGTGTGTCTGTTTGGCTTGCAGAGATAAGAATACGGCCGAGGCAAGAAGGCCCTGCCTCTTGTAAGGGGCGACTAATAAGTAGGAGTCGAGAGGTGAAGAGTGTATGTGTGTGTGCCTGTGTGCGTGTGTTTGTGTGTGTGTGTGTGTATATGTGTGTGTGTCCGTTTGGCTTGCAGAGATAAGAATACGGCCGAGGCAAGAAGGCCCTGCCTGTCGTAAGAGAAGAATAATGGGTAGGAGTCGAGAGGTGAAGAGTGTATGTATGTCTGTGCGTGTGTGCGTGCGTGTGTGAGTGTGTGTGTGTATGTGTGTGTCAGTGTATGTGTGTCCGGTCGGCTCACAGAGATGAGAACACGGCCGTGGCAAGAAGGCCCTGCCTGTCGTAAGAGGCGACTAATGGTTAGGAGTCGAGAGGTGAAGAGTGTATGTGTGTGTGTGTGTGTGCGTGTGTGCGTGTGTGTGCGTGTGTAAGTGTGTGTGTGTATGTGTGTGTGTCTGTTTGGCTTGCAGAGATAAGAATACGGCCGAGGCAAGAAGGCCATGCTTGCTGTAAGGAGAGACTAATGGGTAGGAGTCGAGAGATGAAGAGTGTACGTGTGTGTGCGTGTGTTCGTTTGTGTGTACGTGTGTATGTGTTTGTGCGTGTGTAAGTGTGTGTGTGTATGGGTGTGTGTGTCCGTTCGACTTGCAGAGATAAGAATACGGCCGTGGCAAGAAGGCCATGCTTGCTGTAAGGAGAGACTAATTGGTAGGAGTCGAGAGATATAGATTGTATGTGTGTGTGTGTTTGTTCCTTTATGTGTGCGTGTGTAAGTGTGTGTGTGTATGTATGTGTGTGTCCGTTCGGCTCACAGAGATAAGAACTCGGCCGTGGCAAGAAGTTCCTGCCTGTCGTAAGATGCGACTAATGGGTAGGAGTCGAGAGGTGAAGAGTGTATGTGTGTGTGCGTGTGTGTGTGTGTGTGCGTGTGTGAGTAGGTGTGTGTCCGTTCGGCTCGCAGAGATTAGAATACGGCCGAGGCAATAAGTCCATGCCTGTCGTAAGAGGCGACTAATGGGTAGGAGTCGAGAGGTGAAGAGTGTATTTGTGTGTGTGTGTGTGCATGTGTGCGTGTGTGTGTGAGTGTGTGTGTGTGAGTGTGTGTGTGTGTGTGTGTGTGAGTGTGTGTGTGTCCGTTCGGCTTGCAGAGATAAGAACACGGCCGTAGCAAGAAGTCCCTGCCTGTCGTAAGAGGCGACTAATGAATAGGAGTCGAGAGGTGAAGAGTATATGTGTGTGTGTGTGCGCGTGTGTTTGTGCGTGTGTAAGTGTGTGTGTGTATGGGTGTGTGTGTCCGTTCGGCTTGCATAGATAAGAATACGGCCGTGGCAAGAAGGCCATGCTTGCTGTAAGGAGCGACTAATTGGTGGGAGTCGAGAGATAAAAAATGTGTATGTGTGTGTGTGTGTTTGTTCCTTTGTGTGTGCGTGTGTAAGTGTGTGTGTATGTATGTGTGTGTCCGTTCGGCTCACAGAGATAAGAACTCGGCCGTGGCAAGAAGTTCCTGCCTGTCGTAAGATGCGACTAATGGGTAGGAGTCGAGAGGTGAAGAGTGTATGTGTGTGCGTGTGCGTGTGCGTGTGTGCGTGTGTGTCTGCGTGTGAGCGTGCGTGTGTGTGAGTGTGTGTGTATGTCCGTTCGGCTCGCAGAGATAAGAACATGGCTGTAGCAAGAAGGTTCTGCCTGTTGTAAAGGGCGACTAATAGGTAGGAGTCGAGAGGTGAAGAGTGTATGTGTGTGTGCGTGTGTGCGTGTGTGTGCGCGTGTGTGAGTATGTGTGTGTGTCCGTTCGGCTTGCAGAGGGAAGAATACGTCCGTGGCAAGAAGTCCCTGAATGTCGTAAGAGGCGACTAATGGGTAGGAGTCGAGAGGTTAAGAGTGTATGTGTGTGCGTGTGTGTGTGTGAGTATGTGTGTGTGTCCGTTCGGCTTGCAGAGATAAGAACACGGCCGAGGCAAGAAGGCCCTGCCTGTCCTAAGAGGCGACTAATAGGTAGGAGTCGAGAGGTGGAGAGTGTGTGCGTGTGCGTGTGCGTGTGCGTGTGTGCGTCTGTGTGTCTGCGTGTGAGCGTGCGTGTGTGTGTGAGTGTGTGTGTATATCCGTTCGGCTCGCAGAGATAAGAACATGGCTGTAGCAAGAAGGCCCTGCCTGTTGTAAGGGGCGACTAATGGGTAGGAGTCGAGAGGTAAAGAGTGTATGTGTGTGTGCGTGTGTGCGTGTGTGTGCGCGTGTGTGAGTATGTGTGTGTGTCCGTTCGGCTTGCAGAGATAAGAATACGTCCGTGGCAAGAAGTCCCTGAATGTCGTAAGAGGCGACTAATGGATAGGAGTCGAGAGGTGGAGAGTGTGTGCGTGTGCGTGTGCGTGTGCGTGTGTGCGTGTGTGCCTGTGTGCGTGTAAGTGTGTGTGTGTGCGGTGGGCTCGCAGAGATAAGAACACGGCCGTGGCAAGAAGGCCCTGCCTGTCGTAAGAGGCGACTAATGGGTAGGAGTCGAGAGGTGAAGAATGTATGTGTGTGTGTGTGTGTGTGTGTGTGTGTGTGTGTGTGTGCCTGTGTGCGTGTGTGTGCGTGTGTGAGTGTTTGTGTATGTGTGTATGTCCGTTTGGCTTGCAGAGATAAGAATACGGCCGAGGCAAGAAGGCCCTGCCTATCGTAAGAGGCGACTAATTGGTAGGAGTCAAGAGGTGAAGAGTGTACGTGTGTGCGTGTGTGTGTGCGTGTGTAAGTATGTGTGTGTGTCGGTTCGGCTTGCAGAGATAAGAGCACGGCCGAGACAAGAAGGCCCTGCCTGTCGTAAGAGGCGACTAATAGGTAGGAGTCGAGAGGTGGAGAGTGTGTGCGTGTGCGTGTGCGTGTGTGCGTGTGTGTGTCTTCGTGTGAGCGTGCGTGTGTGTGTGAGTGTGTGTGTATGTCCGTTCGGCTCGCAGAGATAAGAACATGGCTGTGGCAAGAAGGCCCTACCTGTTGTAAAGGGCGACTAATAGGTAGAAGTCGAGAGGTGAAGAGTGTATGTGTGTGTGCGTGTGTGCGTGTGTGTGTGCGTGTGTAAGTATGTGTGTGTGTCCGTTCGGCTTGCAGAGATAAGAACACGGCCGAGGCAAGAAGGCCCTGCCTGTCGTAAGAGGCGACTAATAGGTAGGAGTCGAGAGGTGGAGAGTGTGTGCGAGTGCGAGTGCGTGTGCGTGTGTGCGTGTGTGTGTCTGCGTGTGAGCGTGCGTGTGTGTGTGAGTGTGTGTGTGTATGTCCGTTCGGCTCGCAGAGATAAGAATACGTCCGTGGCAAGAAGTCCCTGAATGTCGTAAGAGGCGACTAATGGGTAGGAGTCGAGAGGTTAAGAGTGTATGTATGTGTGTGTGAGTGTGTGTGTGTCCGTTCGGCCTGCAGAGATAAGAATACGTCCCGGGCAAGAAGGCCCTGCCTGTCTTAAGAGGCGACTAATGGATAGGAGTCGAGAGGTGGAGGGTGTGTGCGTGTGCGTGTACGTGTGCGTTTGCGTGTGCGTGTGTGCGTGTGTGCCTGTGTGCGTGTAAGTGTGTGTGTATGTGTGTGTGAGTGTGTGTGTGTGCGGTCGGCTCGCAGAGATAAGAACACGGCCGTGGCCAGAAGGCCCTGCCTGTCGTAAGGGGCGACTAATGGGTAGGAGTCGAGAGGTGAAGAGTGTATGTGTGTGTGTGTGCCTGTGTGCGTGTGTGTGCGTGTGTGAGTGTGTGTGTATGTGTGTGTGTCCGTTTGGCTGCAGAGATAAGAATACGGGCGAGGCAAGAAGGATCTGCCTCTTGTAAGGGGCGACTAATAAGTAGGAGTCGGGAGGTGTAGAGTGTATGTGTGTGTGTGTGCGTGTGTGTGCGTGTGTGAGTATGTGTGTGTGTTAATTCGGCTTGCAGAAATAAGAACACGACCGAGGCAAGAAGGCCCTGCCTGTCGTAAGAGGCGACTAATAGGTAGGAGTCGAGAGGTATAGAGTGTGTGCGTGTGCGTGTGCGTGTGCGTGTGTGCGTGTGTGTGTCTGCGTGTGAGCGTGCGTGTGTGTGTGAGTGTGTGTGTATGTCCGTTCGGCTCGCAGAGATAAGAATACGTCCGTGGCAAGAAGTCCCTGAATGTCGTAAGAGGCGACTAATGGGTAGGAGTCGAGAGGTTAAGAGTGTATGTGTGTGTGTGTGAGTGTGTGTGTCCGTTTGGCCTGCAGAGATAAGAATACGTCCGTGGCAAGAAGGCCCTGCCTGTCTTAAGAGGCGACTAATGGATAGGAGTCGAGAGGTGGAGAGTGTGTGCGTGTGCGTGTGCGTGTGCGTTTGCGTGTGCGTGTATGCGTGTGTGCCTGTATGCGTGTAAGTGTGTGTGTATGTGTGTGTGTGAGTGTGTGTGTGTGCGGTCGGCTCGCAGAGATAAGAACACGGCCGTGGCAAGAAGGCCCTGCCTGTCGTAAGAGGCGACTAATAGGTAGGAGTCGAAAGGTGAAGAGTGTATGTGTGTGTGTGCGTGTGTGCGTGTGTGTGTGCGTGTGTGAGTATGTGTGTGTGTATGTTGGGCTTGCAGAGATAAGAACACAACCGAGGCAAGAAGGCCCTGCCTGTCGTAAGAGGCGACTAATAGGTAGGAGTCGAGAGGTGAAGAGTGTATGTGTGTGTGTGCCTGTGTGCGTGTGTGTGTGTGTGTGTGCGTGTGTGAGTATGTGTGTGTGTCCGTTCGGCTTGCAGAGATAAGAACACGGTCGTGGCAAGAAGGCCCTGCCTTTCGTAAGAGGCGACTAATGGGTAGGAGTCGAGAGGTGAAGAGTGTATTTGTGTGTGTGTGTGTGTGCGTGCGTGTGTGTGTCAGTGTGTGTGTCCGTTCGGCTCACAGAGATAAGAACTCGGCCGTGGCAAGAAGTTCCTGCCTGTCGTAGGAGGCGACTAATGGGTAGGAGTCGACAGGTGAAGAGTTTATGTGTGTGTATGTGTGTGCGTGTGTGTGTGTGCGTGTGTGAGTATGTGTGTGTGTAACGATGCTCTGATCGTTTAACAGTTCGAACCGTGGGAGTGTCAATATTTGCGCATCCGCTTCTACAACCTGACGGCGTAGTGGGATTCAAACGGCTATTTAAGGCGTGTGAATAGCGGAATTAGACAGTCTTGTAGCTAGCGCTCTAGGCTCCCTGACTTGCTGGTGTAGTGAACCAGCGAGCCATTCTGGACAGAGATAGTTCCGTATTGAGGATCATACTCTGTCCCTAACCAAGCGAAACCCATCGGTATTGCGTATTGAGCATTACCGTGGATCTGCACAGAACCAACCGGGACAGAGATTTCCGTATTGAGGATCATACTCTGTCCTTAGCCAAGCGGAACCCGTCGGCATTGTGTATTGAACATTGCCGCGGGTCTGCACAGCTAAATATTTTGTTTGCGAGCATATTCGGAGCTTTCGCTGAATTGAAGCGAAAGCGAGTATATTAGTAGTACTAATTAATTTCTTTTCTTTTATAGACGTTTGCCGGGGAATTCATTCATCGCGGGACCCAGACGGAAACGTAGAATTCATTTTGTTTTTGTTTTATAAGTATACAACGTAGAATTCCTTTTTTTAATTTTTATTTATTGTATATACTAAATTAATAGATTTATTTTTATTTCAAACCTGTGTTTTACTGAGTCTGTTGCCCCGAAAGAGCTACCCATCACATGTGTTAGTTCGGCTTGCAGAAATAAGAACACGACCGAGGCAAGAAGGCCCTGCCTATCGTAAGAGGCGACTTATAGGTAGGAGTCGAGAGGTGAAGAGTGTATGTGTGTGTGCGTGTGTGCGTGTGTGTGTGAGTGTGTGAGTATATGTGTGTGTCCGTTCGGCTTGCAGAGATAAGAACACGGCCGAGGCAAGAAGGCCCTGCCTGTCGTAAGAGGCGACTAATAGGTAGGAGTCGAGAGGTGGAGAGTGTGTGAGTGTGCGTGTGCGTGTGAGTGTGTGCGTGTGTGTGTCTGCGTGTGAGCGTGCGTGTGTGTGTGAGTGTGTGTGTATGTCCGTTCGGCTCGCAGAGATAAGAACATGGCTGTGGCAAGAAGGCCCTGCCTGTTGTAAGGGGCGACTAATAGGTAGGAGTAGAGAGGTGAAGAGTGTATGTGTGTGTGCGTGTGTGCGTGTGTGTGCGCGTGTGTGAGTATGTGTGTGTCCGTTTGGCTTGCAAATACGTCCGTGGCAAGAAGTCCCTGAATATCGTAAGAGGCGAATAATGGGTAGGAGTCGAGAGGTTAAGAGTGTATGTGTGTGTGTGTGTGTGTGAGTGTGTGTGTGTCCGTTCGGCCCGCAGAGATAAGAATACGTCCGTGGCAAGAAGGCCCTGCCTGTCTTAAAAGGCGACTAATGGATAGGAGTCGAGAGGTGGAGAGTGTGTGCGTGTGCGTGTGCGTGTGCGTGTGCGTGTGCATGTGTGCGTGTGTGCCTGTGTGCGTGTAAGTGTGTATGTATGTGTGTGTGTGTGTGTGTGTGTGTGTGTGTGTGCGGTCGGCTCGCAGAGATAGGAACACGGCCGTGGCAAGAAGGCCCTGCCTGTCGTAAGAGGCGACTAATGGGTAGGAGTTGAGAGGTGAAGAGTGTATGTGTGTGTGTGTGCCTGTATGCGTGTGTGTATGTGTCTGTGTCCGTTTGGCTTGCAGAGATAAGAATACGGCCGAGGCAAGAAGGATCTGCCTCTTGTAAGGGGCGACTAATAAGTAGGAGTCGGGAGGTGAAGAGTGTATGTGTGTGTGTGCGTGTGGGCGTGTGTGTGTGCTTGTGTGAGTATGTGTGTGTGTTAGTTTGGCTTGTAGAAATAAGAACACGACCGAGACAAAAAGGCCCTGCCTATCGTAAGAGGCGACTAATAGATAGGAGTCGAGAGGTGAAGAGTGTATGTGTGTGTGTGCGTGTGTGCGTGTGTGTGTGCGTGTGTGAGTATGTGTGTGTGTCCGTTCGGCTTGCAGAGATAAGAACACGGCCGAGGCAAGAAGGCCCTGCCTGTCGTAAGAGGCGACTAATAGGTAGGAGTCGAGAGGTGAAGAATGTATGTGTGTGTGAGTGTATGAGTGTGTGCGTGTGTGCGTGCGTGTGTGCGTGTGTGTGTGTGAGTGTGTGTGTGTCCGTTCGGCTCGCAGAGATAAGCAAACAGCCGTGGCAAGAAGGCCATGCAAATCGTACCGGGCGACTAATGGGTAGGAGTCGAGAGGTGAAGAGTGGGCGACTAATAAGTAGGGTCGAGAGGTGAAGAGTGTATGTGTGTGTGTGTGCGTGTGTGCGTGTGTGTGCGTGTGTGAGTATGAATGTGTGTTAGTTCGGCTTGCAGAGATAAGAACACGACCGAGGCAAGAAGGCCCTGCCTAACGTAAGAGGCGACTAATAGGTAGGAGTCGAGAGGTGAGGAGTGTATTTGTGTGTGTGCGTGTGTGCGTGTGTGTGTGCGTGTGTGAGTATGTGTGTGTGTCCGTTCGGCTTGCAGAGATAAGAATACGTCCGTGGCAAGAAGGCCCTGCCTGTCTTAAGAGGCGACTAATGGATAGGAGTCAAGAGGTGGAGAGTGTGTGCGTGTGCGTGTGCGTGTGCGTGTGCATGTGTGCGTGTGAGCCTGTGTGCGTGTAAGTGTGTGTGTATGTGTGTGTGTGAGTGTGTGTGTGTGCGGTCGGCTCGCAGAGATAAGAACACGGCCGAGGCAAGAAGGCCCTGCCTGTCGTAAGAGGCGACTAATAGGTAGGAGTCGAGAGGTGAAGAATGTATGTGTGTGTGCGTGTGTGCGTGTTTGTGTGTGTGTGAATGTATGTGTGTGTGCGTGTATGCGTGCGTGTGTGTGTGTTTGTGAGTGTGTGTGTGTGTATGTGTGTGTGTCCCTTCGGCTCGCAGAGATAAGCAAACAGCCGTGGCAAGAAGGCCATGCAAATCGTACCGGGCGACTAATGGGTAGGAGTCGAGAGGTGAAGAGTGGGCGACTAATAAGTAGGAGTCGAGAGGTGAAGAGTGTATGTGTGTGTGTGCGTGTGTGCGTGTGTGTGCGTGTGTGAGTATGAGTGTGTGTTAGTTCGGCTTGCAGAGATAAGAACACGACCGAGGCAAGAAGGCCCTGCCTAACGTAAGAGGCGACTAATAGGTAGGAGTCGAGAGGTGAGGAGTGTATTTGTGTGTGTGCGTGTGTGCGTGTGTGTGTGCGTGTGTGAGTATGTGTGTGTGTCCGTTCGGCTTGCAGAGATAAGAACACGGCCGAGGAAGAAGGCCCTGCCTGTCGTAAGAGGCGACTAATAGGTAGGAGTCGAGAGCTGAAGAATGTATGTGTGTGTGTGAGTGTATGAGTGTGTGCTTGTGTGCGTGCGTGTGTGCGTGTGTGTGTGTGAGTGTGTGTGTAAGTGTGTGTGTGTCTCTTCGCTCGCAGAGATAAGAAAACAGCGGTGGCAAGAAGGCCATGCCTGTCGTAAGAGGCGACTAATGGATAGGAGTCAAGAGGTGGAGAGTGTGTGCGTGTGCGTGTGTGTGTGAGTGTGTGTGTATGTGTGTGTGTCCCTTCGCTCGCAGAGATAAGAAAACAGCGGTGGCAAGAAGGCCATGCCTGTCGTAAGAGGCGACTAATGGGTAGGAGTCGAGAGGTGAAGAGTGTATGTGTGTGTGTGAGTGTGTGCGTGTGTGTGCGTGTGTATGTGTGTGTGTATGTGTGTGTGTCTGTTTGGCTTGCAGAGATAAAAATACGGCCGAGGCAAGAAGGCCTTGCCTTTTGTAAGGGGCGACTAATAAGTAGGAGTCGAGAGGTGAAGAGTGTATGTGTGTGTGCCTGTGTGCGTGTGTTTGTGTGTGCGTGTGTGTGTGTGCGTGTGTGTGTGTGTCCGTTCGGCTTGCAGAGATAAAAATACGGCCGAGGCAAGAAGGACATGCCTGTCGTAAGAGGCGACTAATGGGTAGGAGTCGAGAGCTGAAGAGTGTATTTGTGTGTGTGTGTGTGTGCGTGTGTGTGCGTGTGTGCGTTCGTGTGTGTGTGAGTGTGTGTGTCCGTTCGGCTTACAGAGATAAGAACTCAGCTTTGGCAAGTAGTGCCTGCCTGTCGTAAAAGACGACTAATGGGTAGGAGTCGAGAGGTGAAGAGTGTATGTGTGTGTGTGTGTGCGTGTGTGCGTGTGTGTGCGTGTGTAAGTGTGTGTGTATGTGTGTGTGTGTCTGTTTGGCTTGCAGAGATAAGAATACGGCCGTGGCAAGAAGGCCATGCTTGCTGTAAGGAGCGACTAATGGGTAGGAGTCGAGAGATGAAGAGTGTATGTGTGTGTGTGTGTGTGCGCGTGTGTTTGTGCGTGTGTGAGTGTGTGTGTATATGTGTGTGTGTCCGTTTGGCTTGCAGAGATAAGAATACGGCCGAGGCAAGAAGGCCCTGCCTGTCGTAAGAGAAGAATAATGGGTAGGAGTCGAGAGGTGAAGGGTGTATGTGTGTGTGCGTGTGTGTGTGTGTGCGTGTGTGAGTAGGTGTGTGTCCGTTCGGCTCGCAGAGATTAGAATACGGCCGAGGCAATAAGTCCATGCCTGTCGTAAGAGGCGACTAATGGGTAGGAGTCGAGAGGTGAAGAGTGTATTTGTGTGTGTGTGTGTGTGCGTGTGTGCGTGTGTGTGTGAGTGTGTGCCTGTGTGTGTGTGAGTGTGTGTGTGTCCGTTCGGCTTGCAGAGATAAGAACACGGCCGTGGCAAGAAGTCCCTGCCTGTCGTAAGAGGCGACTAATGAATAGGAGTCGAGAGGTGAAGAGTGTATGTGTGTGTGTGTGTGCGCGTGTGTTTGTGCGTGTGTGAGTGTGTGTGTATATGTGTGTGTGTCCGTTTGGCTTGCAGAGATAAGAATACGGCCGAGGCAAGAAGGCCCTGCCTGTCGTAAGAGAAGAATAATGGGTAGGAGTCGAGAGGCGAAGAGTGTATGTATGTCTGTGCGTGTGTGCGTGCGTATGTGAGTGTGTGTGTGTGTGTGTATGTGTGTGTCAGTGTGTGTGTGTCCGGTCGGCTCACAAAGATAAGAATACGTCCGTGGCAAGAAGGCCCTGCCTGTCGTAAGAGGCGACTAATGGGTAGGAGTCGAGAGGTGAAGAGTGTATGTGTGTGTGTGTGTGTGCGTGTGTGCGTGTGTGTGCGTGTGTAAGTGTGTGTGTATGTGTGTGTGTCTGTTTGGCTTGCAGAGATAAGAATACGGCCGAGGCAAGAAGGCCATGCTTGCTGTAAGGAGCGACTAATGGGTAGGAGTCGAGAGATGAAGAGTGTACGTGTGTGTGTGCGTGTGTTCGTTTGCGTGTACGTGTGTATGTGTTTGTGCGTGTGTAAGTGTGTGTGTGTATGGGTGTGTGTGTCCGTTCGACTTGCATAGAAAAGAATACAGCCTTGGCAAGAAGGCCATGCTTGCTGTAAGGAGCGACTAATTGGTAGGAGTCGAGAGATATAGAGTGTATGTGTGTGTGTGTTTGTTCCTTTGTGTGTGCGTGTGTAAGTGTGTGTGTGTGTATGTATGTGTGTGTCCGTTCGGCTCACAGAGATAAGAACTCGGCCGTGGCAACAAGTTCCTGCCTGTCGTAAGATGCGACTAATGGGTAGGAGTCGAGAGGTGAAGAGTGTATGTGTGTGTGCGTGTGTGTGTGTGCGTGTGTGAGTAGGTGTGTGTCCGTTCGGCTCGCAGAGATTAGAATACGGCCGAGGCAAGAAGGCCCTGCCTGTCGTAAGAGAAGAATAATGGGTAGGAGTCGAGAGGTAAAGAGTGTATGTGTGTCTGTGCGTGTGTGCGTGCGTGTGTGAGTGTGTGTGTGTATGTGTGTGTGTTAGTGTGTGAGTGTCCGGTCGGCTCACAGAGATGAGAACAGGGCCGTGGCAAGAAGGCCCTGCCTGTCGTAAGAGGCGACTAATGGGTAGGAGTCGAGAGGTGAAGAGTGTATGTGTGTGTGTGCGTGTGTGCGTATGTGTGCGTGTGTAAGTGTGTGTGTATGTGTGTGTGTCTGTTTGGCTTGCAGAGATAAGAATACTGCCGAGGCAAGAAGGCCATGCTTGCTGTAAGGAGCGACTAATGGATAGGAGTCGAGAGATGAAGAGTGTACTTGTGTGTTTGTGCGTGTGTTCGTTTGTGTGTACGTGTGTATGTGTTTGTGCGTGTGTAAGTGTGTGTGTGTGTATGGGTGTGTGTGTCCGTTCGGCTTGCATAGATAAGAATACGGCCGTGGCAAGAAGGCCATGCTTGCTGTAAGGAGCGACTAATTGGTAGGAGTCGAGAGATGAAAAATGTGTATGTGTGTGTGTGTTTGTTCCTTTGTGTGTGCGTGTGTAAGTGTGTGTGTGTATGTATGTGTGTGTCCGTTCGGCTCACAGAGATAAGAACTCGGCCGTGGAAAGAAGTTCCTGCCTGTCGTAAGATGCGACTAATGGGTAGGAGTCGAGAGGTGAAGAGTGTATGTGTGTGCGTGTGCGTGTGCGTATGTGCGTGTGTGTCTGCGTGTGAGCGTGCGTGTGTGTGTGAGTGTGTGTGTATGTCCGTTCGGCTCGCAGAGATAAGAACATGGCTGTAGCAAGAAGGCCCTGCCTGTTGTAAGGGGCGACTAATAGGTAGGAGTCGAGAGGTGAAGAGTGTATGTGTGTGCGTGTGTGCGTGTGTGCGTGTGTGCGTGTGTGTGCGTGTGTAAGTGTGTGTGTGTATGTGTGTGTGTCTGTTTGGCTTGCAGAGATAAGAATACTGCCGAGGCAAGAAGGCCATGCTTGCTGTAAGGAGCGACTAATGGATAGGAGTCGAGAGATGAAGAGTGTACTTGTGTGTGTGTGCGTGTGTTCGTTTGTGTGTACGTGTGTATGTGTTTGTGCGTGTGTAAGTGTGTGTGTGTGTATGGGTGTGTGTGTCCGTTCGACTTGCACAGATAAGAATACGGCCGTGGCAGGAAGGCCATGCTTGCTGTAAGGAGAGACTAATTGGTAGGAGTCGAGAGATATAGATTGTATGTGTGTGTGTTTTTGTTCCTTTGTGTGTGCGTGTGTAAGTGTGTGTGTGTGTATGTATGTGTGTGTCCGTTCGGCTCACAGAGATAAGAACTCGGCCGTGGCAAGAAGTTCCTGCCTGTCGTAAGATGCGACTAATGGGTAGGAGTCGAGAGGTGAAGAGTGTATGTGTGTGTGCGTGGGTGTGTGTGTGTGCGTGTGTGAGTAGGTGTGTGTCCGTTCGGCTCGCAGAGATTAGAATACGGCCGAGGCAATAAGTCCATGCCTGTCGTAAGAGGCGACTAATGGGTAGGAGTCGAGAGGTGAAGAGTGTATTTGTGTGTGTGTGTGTGCATGTGTGCGTGTGTGTGTGAGTGTGTGTGTGTGAGTGTGTGTGTGTGTGTGTGAGTGTGTGTGTGTCCGTTCGGCTTGCAGAGATAAGAACACGGCCGTAGCAAGAAGTCCCTGCCTGTCGTAAGAGGCGACTAATGAATAGGAGTCGAGAGGTGAAGAGTATATGTGTGTGTGTGTGCGCGTGTGTTTGTGCGTGTGTAAGTGTGTGTGTGTATGGGTGTGTGTGTCCGTTCGGCTTGCATAGATAAGAATACGGCCGTGGCAAGAAGGCCATGCTTGCTGTAAGGAGCGACTAATTGGTAGGAGTCGAGAGATAAAAAATGTGTATGTGTGTGTGTGTGTTTGTTCCTTTGTGTGTGCGTGTGTAAGTGTGTGTGTATGTATGTGTGTGTCCGTTCGGCTCACAGAGATAAGAACTCGGCCGTGGCAAGAAGTTCCTGCCTGTCGTAAGATGCGACTAATGGGTAGGAGTCGAGAGGTGAAGAGTGTATGTGTGTGCGTGTGCGTGTGCGTATGTGCGTGTGTGTCTGCGTGTGAGCGTGCGTGTGTGTGTGAGTGTGTGTGTATGTCCGTTCGGCTCGCAGAGATAAGAACATGGCTGTAGCAAGAAGGCCCTGCCTGTTGTAAAGGGCGACTAATAGGTAGGAGTCGAGAGGTGAAGAGTGTATGTGTGTGTGCGTGTGTGCGTGTGTGTGCGCGTGTGTGAGTATGTGTGTGTGTGTCCGTTCGGCTTGCAGAGGGAAGAATACGTCCGTGGCAAGAAGTCCCTGAATGTCGTAAGAGGCGACTAATGGGTAGGAGTCGAGAGGTTAAGAGTGTATGTGTGTGCGTGTGTGTGTGTGAGTATGTGTGTGTGTCCGTTCGGCTTGCAGAGATAAGAACATGGCCGAGGCAAGAAGGCCCTGCCTGTCCTAAGAGGCGACCAATAGGTAGGAGTCGAGAGGTGGAGAGTGTGTGCGTGTGCGTGTGCGTGTGCGTGTGTGCGTCTGTGTGTCTGCGTGTGAGCGTGCGTGTGTGTGTGAGTGTGTGTGTATATCCGTTCGGCTCGCAGAGATAAGAACATGACTGTAGCAAGAAGGCCCTGCCTGTTGTAAGGGGCGACTAATGGGTAGGAGTCGAGAGGTAAAGAGTGTATGTGTGTGTGCGTGTGTGCGTGTGTGTGCGCGTGTGTGAGTATGTGTGTGTGTCCGTTCGGCTTGCAGAGATAAGAATACGTCCGTGGCAAGAAGTCCCTGAATGTCGTAAGAGGCGACTAATGGATAGGAGTCGAGAGGTGGAGAGTGTGTGCGTGTGCGTGTGCGTGTGCGTGTGTGCGTGTGTGCCTGTGTGCGTGTAAGTGTGTGTGTGTGCGGTCGGCTCGCAGAGATAAGAACACGGCCGTGGCAAGAAGGCCCTGCCTGTCGTAAGAGGCGACTAATGGGTAGGAGTCGAGAGGTGAAGAATGTATGTGTGTGTGTGTGTGTGTGCCTGTGTGCGTGTGTGTGCGTGTGTGAGTGTTTGTGTATGTGTGTATGTCCGTTTGGCTTGCAGAGATAAGAATACGGCCGAGGCAAGAAGGCCCTGCCTATCGTAAGAGGCGACTAATTGGTAGGAGTCAAGAGGTGAAGAGTGTACGTGTGTGCGTGTGTGTGTGCGTGTGTAAGTATATGTGTGTGTCGGTTCGGCTTGCAGAGATAAGAGCACGGCCGAGACAAGAAGGCCCTGCCTGTCGTAAGAGGCGACTAATAGGTAGGAGTCGAGAGGTGGAGAGTGTGTGCGTGTGCGTGTGCGTGTGTGCGTGTGTGTGTCTTCGTGTGAGCGTGCGTGTGTGTGTGAGTGTGTGTGTATGTCTGTTCGGCTCGCAGAGATAAGAACATGGCTGTGGCAAGAAGGCCCTACCTGTTGTAAAAAGCGACTAATAGGTAGAAGTCGAGAGGTGAAGAGTGTATGTGTGTGTGCGTGTGTGCGTGTGTGTGTGCGTGTGTAAGTATGTGTGTGTGTCCGTTCGGCTTGCAGAGATAAGAACACGGCCGAGGCAAGAAGGCCCTGCCTGTCGTAAGAGGCGACTAATAGGTAGGAGTCGAGAGGTGGAGAGTGTGTGCGAGTGCGAGTGCGTGTGCGTGTGTGCGTGTGTGTGTCTGCGTGTGAGCGTGCGTGTGTGTGTGAGTGTGTGTGTATGTCCGTTCGGCTCGCAGAGATAAGAATACGTCCGTGGCAAGAAGTCCCTGAATGTCGTAAGAGGCGACTAATGGGTAGGAGTCGAGAGGTTAAGAGTGTATGTATGTGTGTGTGAGTGTGTGTGTGTCCGTTCGGCCTGCAGAGATAAGAATACGTCCGGGGCAAGAAGGCCCTGCCTGTCTTAAGAGGCGACTAATGGATAGGAGTCGAGAGGTGGAGGGTGTGTGCGTGTGCGTGTACGTGTGCGTTTGCGTGTGCGTGTGTGCGTGTGTGCCTGTGTGCGTGTAAGTGTGTGTGTATGTGTGTGTGAGTGTGTGTGTGTGCGGTCGGCTCGCAGAGATAAGAACACGGCCGTGGCAAGAAGGCCCTGCCTGTCGTAAGAGGCGACTAATGGGTAGGAGTCGAGAGGTGAAGAGTGTATGTGTGTGTGTGTGCCTGTGTGCGTGTGTGTGCGTGTGTGAGTGTGTGTGTATGTGTGTGTGTCCGTTTGGCTGCAGAGATAAGAATACGGCCGAGGCAAGAAGGATCTGCCTCTTGTAAGGGGCGACTAATAAGTAGGAGTCGGGAGGTGTAGAGTGTATGTGTGTGTGTGTGCGTGTGTGTGTGCGTGTGTGAGTATGTGTGTGTGTTAATTCGGCTTGCAGAAATAAGAACACGACCGAGGCAAGAAGGCCCTGCCTGTCGTAAGAGGCGACTAATAGGTAGGAGTCGAGAGGTATAGAGTGTGTGCGTGTGCGTGTGCGTGTGCGTGTGTGCGTGTGTGTGTCTGCGTGTGAGCGTGCGTGTGTGTGTGAGTGTGTGTGTATGTCCGTTCGGCTCGCAGAGATAAGAATACGTCCGTGGCAAGAAGTCCCTGAATGTCGTAAGAGGCGACTAATGGGTAGGAGTCGAGAGGTTAAGAGTGTATGTGTGTGTGTGTGAGTGTGTGTGTCCGTTTGGCCTGCAGAGATAAGAATACGTCCGTGGCAAGAAGGCCCTGCCTGTCTTAAGAGGCGACTAATGGATAGGAGTCGAGAGGTGGAGAGTGTGTGCGTGTGCGTGTGCGTGTGCGTTTGCGTGTGCGTGTATGCGTGTGTGCCTGTATGCGTGTAAGTGTGTGTGTATGTGTGTGTGTGAGTGTGTGTGTGTGCGGTCGGCTCGCAGAGATAAGAACACGGCCGTGGCAAGAAGGCCCTGCCTGTCGTAAGAGGCGACTAATGGGTAGGAGTCGAGAGGTGAAGAGTGTATGTGTGTATGTGTGTGCCTGTGTGCGTGTGTGTGCGTGTGTGAGTGTGTGTGTATGTGTGTGTGTCTGTTTGGCTGCAGAGATAAGAATACGGCCGAGGCAAGAATGATCTGCCTCTTGTAAGGGGCGACTAATAAGTAGGAGTCGGGATGTGAAGAGTGTATGTGTGTGTGCGTGTGTGCGTGTGTGTGTGCGTGTGTGAGTATGTGTGTGTGTTAGTGCGGCTTGCAGAAATAAGAACACGACCGAGGCAAGAAGGCCCTGCCTATCGTAAGAGGCGACTAATAGGTAGGAGTCGAGAGGTGAAGAGTGTATGTGTGTGTGTGCGTGTGTGCGTGTGTGTGTGCGTGTGTGAGTATGTGTGTGTGTATGTTGGGCTTGCAGAGATAAGAACACAAGCGAGGCAAGAAGGCCCTGCCTGTCGTAAGAGGCGACTAATAGGTAGGAGTCGAGAGGTGAAGAGTGTATGTGTGTGTGTGTGCCTGTGTGCGTGTGTGTGTGTGTGTGTGCGTGTGTGAGTATGTGTGTGTGTCCGTTCGGCTTGCAGAGATAAGAACACGGCCGTGGCAAGAAGGCCCTGCCTTTCGTAAGAGGCGACTAATGGGTAGGAGTCGAGAGGTGAAGAGTGTATTTGTGTGTGTGTGTGTGTGTGTGTGCGTGCGTGTGTGTGTCAGTGTGTGTGTCCGTTCGGCTCACAGAGATAAGAACTCGGCCGTGGCAAGAAGTTCCTGCCTGTCGTAGGAGGCGACGAATGGGTAGGAGTCGACAGGTGAAGAGTTTATGTGTGTGTATGTGTGTGCGTGTGTGTGTGTGCGTGTGTGAGTATGTGTGTGTGTAACGATGCTCTGATCGTTTAACAGTTCGAACCGTGGGAGTGTCAATATTTGCGCATCCGCTTCTACAACCTGACGGCGTAGTGGGATTCAAACGGCTATTTAAGGCGTGTGAATAGCGGAATTAGACAGTCTTGTAGCTAGCGCTCTAGGCTCCCTGACTTGCTGGTGTAGTGAACCAGCGAGCCATTCTGGACAGAGATAGTTCCGTATTGAGGATCATACTCTGTCCCTAACCAAGCGAAACCCATCGGTATTGCGTATTGAGCATTACCGTGGATCTGCACAGAACCAACCGGGACAGAGATTTCCGTATTGAGGATCATACTCTGTCCTTAGCCAAGCGGAACCCGTCGGCATTGTGTATTGAACATTGCCGCGGGTCTGCACAGCTAAATATTTTGTTTGCGAGCATATTCGGAGCTTTCGCTGAATTGAAGCGAAAGCGAGTATATTAGTAGTACTAATTAATTTCTTTTCTTTTATAGACGTTTGCCGGGGAATTCATTCATCGCGGGACCCAGACGGAAACGTAGAATTCATTTTGTTTTTGTTTTATAAGTATACAACGTTGAATTCCTTTTTTTAATTTTTATTTATTGTATATGCTAAATTAATAGATTTATTTTTATTTCAAACCTGTGTTTTACTGAGTCTGTCGCCCCGAAAGAGCTACCCATCACATGTGTTAGTTCGGCTTGCAGAAATAAGAACACGACCGAGGCAAGAAGGCCCTGCCTATCGTAAGAGGCGACTTATAGGTAGGAGTCGAGAGGTGAAGAGTGTATGTGTGTGTGCGTGTGTGCGTGTGTGTGTGAGTGTGTGAGTATATGTGTGTGTCCGTTCGGCTTGCAGAGATAAGAACACGGCCGAGGCAAGAAGGCCCTGCCTGTCGTAAGAGGCGACTAATAGGTAGGAGTCGAGAGGTGGAGAGTGTGTGAGTGTGCGTGTGCGTGTGAGTGTGTGCGTGTGTGTGTCTGCGTGTGAGCGTGCGTGTGTGTGTGAGTGTGTGTGTATGTCCGTTCGGCTCGCAGAGATAAGAACATGGCTGTGGCAAGAAGGCCCTGCCTGTTGTAAGGGGCGACTAATAGGTAGGAGTCGAGAGGTGAAGAGTGTATGTGTGTGTGCGTGTGTGCGTGTGTGTGCGCGTGTGTGAGTATGTGTGTGTCCGTTTGGCTTGCAAATACGTCCGTGGCAAGAAGTCCCTGAATATCGTAAGAGGCGACTAATGGGTAGGAGTCGAGAGGTTAAGAGTGTATGTGTGTGTGTGTGTGTGTGTGTGTGAGTGTGTGTGTGTGTCCGTTCGGCCCGCAGAGATAAGAATACGTCCGTGGCAAGAAGGCCCTGCCTGTCTTAAAAGGCGACTAATGGATAGGAGTCGAGAGGTGGAGAGTGTGTGCGTGTGCGTGTGCGTGTGCGTGTGCGTGTGCGTGTGCATGTGTGCGTGTGTGCCTGTGTGCGTGTAAGTGTGTATGTATGTGTGTGTGTGTGTGTGTGTGTGTGTGTGTGTGTGTGCGGTCGGCTCGCAGAGATAGGAACACGGCCGTGGCAAGAAGGCCCTGCCTGTCGTAAGAGGCGACTAATGGGTAGGAGTTGAGAGGTGAAGAGTGTATGTGTGTGTGTGTGCCTGTATGCGTGTGTGTATGTGGCTGTGTCCGTTTGGCTTGCAGAGATAAGAATACGGCCGAGGCAAGAAGGATCTGCCTCTTGTAAGGGGCGACTAATAAGTAGGAGTCGGGAGGTGAAGAGTGTATTTGTGTGTGTGCGTGTGGGCGTGTGTGTGTGCTTGTGTGAGTATGTGTGTGTGTTAGTTTGGCTTGTAGAAATAAGAACACGACCGAGACAAAAAGGCCCTGCCTATCGTAAGAGGCGACTAATAGATAGGAGTCGAGAGGTGAAGAGTGTATGTGTGTGTGTGCGTGTGTGCGTGTGTGTGTGCGTGTGTGAGTATGTGTGTGTGTCCGTTCGCCTTGCAGAGATAAGAACACGGCCGAGGCAAGAAGGCCCTGCCTGTCGTAAGAGGCGACTAATAGGTAGGAGTCGAGAGGTGAAGAATGTATGTGTGTGTGTGAGTGTATGAGTGTGTGCGTGTGTGCGTGCGTGTGTGCGTGTGTGTGTGTGAGTGTGTGTGTGTCCGTTCGGCTCGCAGAGATAAGCAAACAGCCGTGGCAAGAAGGCCATGCAAATCGTACCGGGCGACTTATGGGTAGGAGTCGAGAGGTGAAGAGTGGGCGACTAATAAGTAGGGTCGAGAGGTGAAGAGTGTATGTGTGTGTGTGCGTGTGTGCGTGTGTGTGCGTGTGTGAGTATGAATGTGTGTTAGTTCGGCTTGCAGAGATAAGAACACGACCGAGGCAAGAAGGCCCTGCCTAACGTAAGAGGCGACTAATAGGTAGGAGTCGAGAGGTGAGGAGTGTATTTGTGTGTGTGCGTGTGTGCGTGTGTGTGTGCGTGTGTGAGTATGTGTGTGTGTCCGTTCGGCTTGCAGAGATAAGAATACGTCCGTGGCAAGAAGGCCCTGCCTGTCTTAAGAGGCGACTAATGGATAGGAGTCAAGAGGTGAAGAATGTATTTGTGTGTGTGTGTGTGTGTGTGCGTGTGTGCGTGTGTGTGTGAGTGTGAGCCTGTGTGTGTGTGAGTGTGTGTGTGTCCGTTCGGCTTGCAGAGATAAGAACACGGCCGTGGCAAGAAGTCCCTGCCTGTCGTAAGAGGCGACTAATGAATAGGAGTCGAGAGGTGAAGAGTGTATGTGTGTGTGTGTGTGTGCGCGTGTGTTTGTGCGTGTGTGAGTGTGTGTGTATATGTGTGTGTGTCCGTTTGGCTTGCAGAGATAAGAATACGGCCGAGGCAAGAAGGTCCTGCCTGTCGTAAGAGAAGAATAATGGGTAGGAGTCGAGAGGCGAAGAGTGTATGTATGTCTGTGCGTGTGTGCGTGCGTGTGTGAGTGTGTGTGTGTGTGTATGTGTGTGTCAGTGTGTGTGTGTCCGGTCGGCTCACAAAGATAAGAATACGTCCGTGGCAAGAAGGCCCTGCCTGTCGTAAGAGGCGACTAATGGGTAGGAGTCGAGAGGTGAAGAGTGTATGTGTGTGTGTGTGTGCGTGTGTGCGTGTGTGTGCGTGTGTAAGTGTGTGTGTATGTGTGTGTGTAGGTTTGGCTTGCAGAGATAAGAATACGGCCGAGGCAAGAAGGCCATGCTTGCTGTAAGGAGCGACTAATTGGTAGGAGTCGAGAGATATAGAGTGTATGTGTGTGTGTGTTTGTTCCTTTGTGTGTGCGTGTGTAACTGTGTGTGTGTGTGTGTATGTATGTGTGTGTCCGTTCGGCTCACAGAGATAAGAACTTGGCCGTGGCAACAAGTTCCTGCCTGTCGTAAGATGCGACTAATGGGTAGGAGTCGAGAGGTGAAGAGTGTATGTGTGTGTGCGTGTGTGTGTGTGCGTGTGTGAGTAGGTGTGTGTCCGTTCGGCTCGCAGAGATTAGAATACGGCCGAGGCAAGAAGGCCCTGCCTGTCGTAAGAGAAGAATAATGGGTAGGAGTCGAGAGATGAAGAGTGTACGTGTGTGTGTGCGTGTGTTCGTTTGCGTGTACGTGTGTATGTGTTTGTGCGTGTGTAAGTGTGTGTGTATGGGTGTGTGTGTCCGTTCGACTTGCATAGAAAAGAATACAGCCGTGGCAAGAAGGCCATGCTTGCTGTAAGGAGCGACTAATTGGTAGGAGTCGAGAGATATAGAGTGTATGTGTGTGTGTGTTTGTTCCTTTGTGTGTGCGTGTGTAACTGTGTGTGTGTGTGTGTATGTATGTGTGTGTCCGTTCGGCTCACAGAGATAAGAACTTGGCCGTGGCAACAAGTTCCTGCCTGTCGTAAGATGCGACTAATGGGTAGGAGTCGAGAGGTGAAGAGTGTATGTGTGTGTGCGTGTGTGTGTGTGCGTGTGTGAGTAGGTGTGTGTCCGTTCGGCTCGCAGAGATTAGAATACGGCCGAGGCAAGAAGGCCCTGCCTGTCGTAAGAGAAGAATAATGGGTAGGAGTCGAGAGGTAAAGAGTGTATGTGTGTCTGTGCGTGTGTGCGTGCGTGTGTGAGTGTGTGTGTGTATGTGTGTGTGTTAGTGTGTGAGTGTCCGGTCGGCTCACAGAGATGAGAACAGGGCCGTGGCAAGAAGGCCCTGCCTGTCGTAAGAGGCGACTAATGGGTAGGAGTCGAGAGGTGAAGAGTGTATGTGTGTGTGTGCGTGTGTGCGTATGTGTGCGTGTGTAAGTGTGTGTGTATGTGTGTGTGTCTGTTTGGCTTGCAGAGATAAGAATACTGCCGAGGCAAGAAGGCCATGCTTGCTGTAAGGAGCGACTAATGGATAGGAGTCGAGAGATGAAGAGTGTACTTGTGTGTGTGTGCGTGTGTTCGTTTGTGTGTACGTTTGTATGTGTTTGTGCGTGTGTAAGTGTGTGTGTGTATGTGGGTGTGTGTGTCCGTTCGGCTTGCATAGATAAGAATACGGCCGTGGCAAGAAGGCCATGCTTGCTGTAAGGAGCGACTAATTGGTAGGAGTCGAGAGATGAAAAATGTGTATGTGTGTGTGTGTTTGTTCCTTTGTGTGTGCGTGTGTAAGTGTGTGTGTGTATGTATGTGTGTGTCCGTTCGGCTCACAGAGATAAGAACTCGGCCGTGGCAAGAAGTTCCTGCCTGTCGTAAGATGCGACTAATGGGTAGGAGTCGAGAGGTGAAGAGTGTATGTGTGTGCGTGTGCGTGTGCGTATGTGCGTGTGTGTCTGCGTGTGAGCGTGCGTGTGTGTGTGAGTGTGTGTGTATGTCCGTTCGGCTCGCAGAGATAAGAACATGGCTGTAGCAAGAAGGCCCTGCCTGTTGTAAGGGGCGACTAATAGGTAGGAGTCGAGAGGTGAAGAGTGTATGTGTGTGCGTGTGTGCGTGTGTGTGCGCGTGTGTGAGTATGTGTGTGTGTCCGTTCGGCTTGCAGAGATAAGAATACGTCCGTGGCAAGAAGTCCCTGAATGTCGTAAGAGACGACTAATGGGTAGGAGTCGAGAGGTTAAGAGTGTATGTGTGTGCGTGTGTGTGCGTGTGTGAGTATGTGTCTGTGTCCGTACGGCTTGCAGAGATAAGAACACGGCCGAGGCAAGAAGGCCCTGCCTGTCCTAAGAGGCGACTAATAGGTAGGAGTCGAGAGGTGGAGAGTGTGTGCGTGTGCGTGTGCGTGTGCGTGGGTGCGTCTATGTGTCTGCGTGTGAGCGTGCGTGTGTGTGTGTGAGTGTGTGTGTATGTCCGTTCGGCTCGCAGAGATAAGAACATGGCTGTAGCAAGAAGGCCCTGCCTGTTGTAAGGGGCGACTAATAGGTAGGAGTCGAGAGGTGAAGAGTGTATGTGTGTGTGCGTGTGTGCGTGTGTGTGCGCGTGTGTGAGTATGTGTGTGTGTCCGTTCGGCTTGCAGAGATTAGAATACCTCCGTGGCAAGAAGTCCCTGAATGTCGTAAGAGGCGACTAATGGATAGGAGTCGAGAGGTGGAGAGTGTGTGCGTGTGCGTGTGCGTTTGCGTGTGTGCGTGTGTGCCTGTGTGCGTGTAAGTGTGTGTGTGTGCGGTCGGCTCGCAGAGATAAGAACACGGCCGAGGCAAGAAGTCCCTGCCTATCGTAAGAGGCGACTAATTGGTAGGAGTCGAGAGGTGAAGAGTGTACGTGTGTGTGCGTGTGTGCGTGTGTGTGTGCGTGTGTAAGTATGTGTGTGTGTCGGTTCGGCTTGCAGAGATAAGAGCACGGCCGAGGCAAGAAGGCCCTGCCTGTCGTAAGAGGCGACTAATAGGTAGGAGTCGAGATGTGAAGAGTGTGTGCGTGTGCGTGTGCGTGTGTGCGTGTGTGTGTCTTCGTGTGAGCGTGCGTGTGTGTGTGAGTGTGTGTGTATGTCCGTTCGGCTCGCAGAGATAAGAACATGGCTGTGGCAAGAAGACCCTGCCTGTTGTAAGGGGCGACTAATAGGTAGGAGTCGAGAGGTGAAGAGTGTATGTGTGTGTGCGTGTGTGCGTGTGTGCGTGTGTATGTGCGTGTGTAAGTATGTGTGTGTCCGTTCGGCTTGCAGAGATAAGAACACGGCCGAGGCAAGAAGGCCCTGCCTGTCGTAATAGGCGACTAATAGGTAGGAGTCGAGAGTCGCACGTGTGAGCGTGCGTGTGTGTGTGAGTGTGTGTGTATGTCCGTTCCGCTCGCAGAGATAAGAATACGTCTGTGGCAAGAAGTCCCTGAATGTCGTAAGAGGCGACTAATGGGTAGGAGTCGAGAGGTTAAGAGTGTATGTGTGTGTGTGTGAGTGTGTGTGTGTCCGTTCGGCCTGCAGAGATAAGAATACGTCTGTAGCAAGAAGGCCCTGCCTGTCTTAAGAGGCGACTAATGGATAGGAGTCGAGAGATGGAGAGTGTGTGCGTGTGCGTGTGCGTGTGCGTTTGCGTGTGCGTGTGTGCGTGTGTGCGTGTAAGTGTGTGTGTATGTGTGTGTGTGTGAGTATGTGTGTGTGCGGTCGGCTCGCAGAGATAAGAACACGGCCGTGGCAAGAAGGCCCTGCCTGTCGTAAGAGGCGACTAATGGGTAGGAGTCGAGAGGTGAAGAGTGTATGTGTGTGTGTGTGTGTGTGCCTGTGTGCGTGTGTGTGCGTGTGTGAGTGTGTGTGTATGTGTGTGTGTCCGTTTGGCTGCGGAGATAAGAATACGGCCGAGGCAAGAAGGATGTGCCTCTTGTAAGGGGCGACTAATAAGTAGGAGTCGGGAGGTGACGAGTGTATGTGTGTGTGTGCGTGTGTGCGTGTGTGTGTGCGTGTGTGAGTATGTGTGTGTGATAGTTCGGCTTGCAGAAATAAGAACACGACCGAGGCAAAAAGGCCCTGCCTATCGTAAGAGGCGACTAATAGGTAGGAGTCGAGAGGTGAAGAGTGTATGTGTGTTTGCGTGTGTGCGTGTGTGTGTGCGTGTGTGAGTATTTGTGTGTGTCCGTTCGGCTTGCAGAGATAAGAACACGGCCGAGGCAAGAAGGCCCTGCCTTTCGTAAGAGGCGACTAATGGGTAGGAGTCGAGAGGTGAAGAGTGTATTTGTGTGTGTGTGTGTGTGTGTGTGTGCGTGCGTGTGTGTATCAGTGTGTGTGTCCGTTCGGCTCACAGAGATAAGAACTCGGCCGTGGCAAGAAGTTCCTGCCTGTCGTAGGAGGCGACTAATGGGTAGGAGTCGACAGGTGAAGAGTGTATGTGTGTGTGTATGTGTGTGCGTATGTGTGTGCGTGTGTGAGTATGTGTGTGTGTTAGTTCGGCTTGCAGAAATAAGAACACGGCCGAGGCAAGAAGGCCCTGCCTATCGTAAGAGGCGACTAATAGGTAGGAGTCGAGAGGTGAAGAGTGTATGTGTGTGTGTGTGTGCCTGTGTGCGTGTGTGTGTGTGTGCGTGTGTGCGTATGTGTGTGTGTCCGTTCGGCTTGCAGAGATAAGAACACGGCCGTGGCAAGAAGGCCCTGCCTTCCGTAAGAGGCGACTAATGGGTAGGAGTCGAGAGGTGAAGAGTGTATTTGTGTGTGTGTGTGTGTGTGCGTGCGTGTGTGTGTCAGTGTGTGTGTCCGTTCTGCTCACAGAGATAAGAACTCGGCCGTGGCAAGAAGTTCCTGCCTGTCGTAGGAGGCGACTAATGGGTAGGAGTCGACAGGTGAAGAGTGTATGTGTGTGTATGTGTGTGCGTATGTGTGTGCGTGTGTCAGTGTGTGTGTGTCCGTTCGGCCTGCAGAGATAAGAATACGTCTGTGGCAAGAAGGCCCTGCCTGTCTTAAGAGGCGACTAATGGATAGGAGTCGAGAGATGGAGAGTGTGTGCGTGTGCGTGTGCGTGTGCGTTTGCGTGTGCGTGTGTGCGTGTGTGCGTGTAAGTGTGTGTGTATGTGTGTGTGAGTATGTGTGTGTGCGGTCGGCTCGCAGAGGTAAGAACACGGCCGTGGCAAGAAGGCCCTGCCTGTCGTAAGAGGCGACTAATGGGTAGGAGTCGAGAGGTGAAGAGTGTATGTGTGTGTGTGTGCCTGTGTGCGTGTGTGTGCGTGTGTGAGTGTGTGTGTATGTGTGTGTGTCCGTTTGGCTGCGGAGATAAGAATACGGCCGAGGCAAGAAGGATGTGCCTCTTGTAAGGGGCGACTAATAAGTAGGAGTCGGGAGGTCACGAGTGTATGTGTGTGTGTGTGTGCGTGTGTGCGTGTGTGTGTGCGTGTGTGAGTATGTGTGTGTGTTAGTTCGGCTTGCAGAAATAAGAACACGACCGAGGCAAAAAGGCCCTGCCTATCGTAAGAGGCGACTAATAGGTAGGAGTCGAGAGGTGAAGAGTGTATGTGTGTTTGCGTGTGTGCGTGTGTGTGTGCGTGTGTGAGTATTTGTGTGTGTCCGTTAGGCTTGCAGAGATAAGAACACGGCCGAGGCAAGAAGGCCATGCTTGCTGTAAGGAGCGACTAATGGATAGGAGTCGAGAGATGAAGAGTGTACTTGTGTGTGTGCGTGTGTTCGTTTGTGTGTACGTGTGTATGTGTTTGTGCGTGTGTAAGTGTGTGTGTGTGTATGGGTGTGTGTGTCCGTTCGGCTTGCATAGATAAGAATACGGCCGTGGCAAGAAGTCCCTGAATGTCGTAAGAGACGACTAATGGGTAGGAGTCGAGAGGTTAAGAGTGTATGTGTGTGCGTGTGTGTGCGTGTGTGAGTATGTGTCTGTGTCCGTACGGCTTGCAGAGATAAGAACACGGCCGAGGCAAGAAGGCCCTGCCTGTCCTAAGAGGCGACTAATAGGTAGGAGTCGAGAGGTGGAGAGTGTGTGCGTGTGCGTGTGCGTGTGCGTGGGTGCGTCTATGTGTCTGCGTGTGAGCGTGCGTGTGTGTGTGTGAGTGTGTGTGTATGTCCGTTCGGCTCGCAGAGATAAGAACATGGCTGTAGCAAGAAGGCCCTGCCTGTTGTAAGGGGCGACTAATAGGTAGGAGTCGAGAGGTGAAGAGTGTATGTGTGTGTGCGTGTGTGCGTGTGTGTGCGCGTGTGTGAGTATGTGTGTGTGTCCGTTCGGCTTGCAGAGATTAGAATACCTCCGTGGCAAGAAGTCCCTGAATGTCGTAAGAGGCGACTAATGGATAGGAGTCGAGAGGTGGAGAGTGTGTGCGTGTGCGTGTGCGTTTGCGTGTGTGCGTGTGTGCCTGTGTGCGTGTAAGTGTGTGTGTGTGCGGTCGGCTCGCAGAGATAAGAACACGGCCGAGGCAAGAAGTCCCTGCCTATCGTAAGAGGCGACTAATTGGTAGGAGTCGAGAGGTGAAGAGTGTACGTGTGTGTGCGTGTGTGCGTGTGTGTGTGCGTGTGTAAGTATGTGTGTGTGTCGGTTCGGCTTGCAGAGATAAGAGCACGGCCGAGGCAAGAAGGCCCTGCCTGTCGTAAGAGGCGACTAATAGGTAGGAGTCGAGATGTGAAGAGTGTGTGCGTGTGCGTGTGCGTGTGTGCGTGTGTGTGTCTTCGTGTGAGCGTGCGTGTGTGTGTGAGTGTGTGTGTATGTCCGTTCGGCTCGCAGAGATAAGAACATGGCTGTGGCAAGAAGACCCTGCCTGTTGTAAGGGGCGACTAATAGGTAGGAGTCGAGAGGTGAAGAGTGTATGTGTGTGTGCGTGTGTGCGTGTGTGCGTGTGTATGTGCGTGTGTAAGTATGTGTGTGTCCGTTCGGCTTGCAGAGATAAGAACACGGCCGAGGCAAGAAGGCCCTGCCTGTCGTAATAGGCGACTAATAGGTAGGAGTCGAGAGTCGCACGTGTGAGCGTGCGTGTGTGTGTGAGTGTGTGTGTATGTCCGTTCCGCTCGCAGAGATAAGAATACGTCTGTGGCAAGAAGTCCCTGAATGTCGTAAGAGGCGACTAATGGGTAGGAGTCGAGAGGTTAAGAGTGTATGTGTGTGTGTGTGAGTGTGTGTGTGTCCGTTCGGCCTGCAGAGATAAGAATACGTCTGTAGCAAGAAGGCCCTGCCTGTCTTAAGAGGCGACTAATGGATAGGAGTCGAGAGATGGAGAGTGTGTGCGTGTGCGTGTGCGTGTGCGTTTGCGTGTGCGTGTGTGCGTGTGTGCGTGTAAGTGTGTGTGTATGTGTGTGTGTGTGAGTATGTGTGTGTGCGGTCGGCTCGCAGAGATAAGAACACGGCCGTGGCAAGAAGGCCCTGCCTGTCGTAAGAGGCGACTAATGGGTAGGAGTCGAGAGGTGAAGAGTGTATGTGTGTGTGTGTGTGTGTGCCTGTGTGCGTGTGTGTGCGTGTGTGAGTGTGTGTGTATGTGTGTGTGTCCGTTTGGCTGCGGAGATAAGAATACGGCCGAGGCAAGAAGGATGTGCCTCTTGTAAGGGGCGACTAATAAGTAGGAGTCGGGAGGTGACGAGTGTATGTGTGTGTGTGCGTGTGTGCGTGTGTGTGTGCGTGTGTGAGTATGTGTGTGTGATAGTTCGGCTTGCAGAAATAAGAACACGACCGAGGCAAAAAGGCCCTGCCTATCGTAAGAGGCGACTAATAGGTAGGAGTCGAGAGGTGAAGAGTGTATGTGTGTTTGCGTGTGTGCGTGTGTGTGTGCGTGTGTGAGTATTTGTGTGTGTCCGTTCGGCTTGCAGAGATAAGAACACGGCCGAGGCAAGAAGGCCCTGCCTTTCGTAAGAGGCGACTAATGGGTAGGAGTCGAGAGGTGAAGAGTGTATTTGTGTGTGTGTGTGTGTGTGTGTGCGTGCGTGTGTGTATCAGTGTGTGTGTCCGTTCGGCTCACAGAGATAAGAACTCGGCCGTGGCAAGAAGTTCCTGCCTGTCGTAGGAGGCGACTAATGGGTAGGAGTCGACAGGTGAAGAGTGTATGTGTGTGTGTATGTGTGTGCGTATGTGTGTGCGTGTGTGAGTATGTGTGTGTGTTAGTTCGGCTTGCAGAAATAAGAACACGGCCGAGGCAAGAAGGCCCTGCCTATCGTAAGAGGCGACTAATAGGTAGGAGTCGAGAGGTGAAGAGTGTATGTGTGTGTGTGTGTGCCTGTGTGCGTGTGTGTGTGTGTGCGTGTGTGCGTATGTGTGTGTGTCCGTTCGGCTTGCAGAGATAAGAACACGGCCGTGGCAAGAAGGCCCTGCCTTCCGTAAGAGGCGACTAATGGGTAGGAGTCGAGAGGTGAAGAGTGTATTTGTGTGTGTGTGTGTGTGTGCGTGCGTGTGTGTGTCAGTGTGTGTGTCCGTTCTGCTCACAGAGATAAGAACTCGGCCGTGGCAAGAAGTTCCTGCCTGTCGTAGGAGGCGACTAATGGGTAGGAGTCGACAGGTGAAGAGTGTATGTGTGTGTATGTCTGTGCGTATGTGTGTGCGTGTGTCAGTGTGTGTGTGTCCGTTCGGCCTGCAGAGATAAGAATACGTCTGTGGCAAGAAGGCCCTGCCTGTCTTAAGAGGCGACTAATGGATAGGAGTCGAGAGATGGAGAGTGTGTGCGTGTGCGTGTGCGTGTGCGTTTGCGTGTGCGTGTGTGCGTGTGTGCGTGTAAGTGTGTGTGTATGTGTGTGTGAGTATGTGTGTGTGCGGTCGGCTCGCAGAGGTAAGAACACGGCCGTGGCAAGAAGGCCCTGCCTGTCGTAAGAGGCGACTAATGGGTAGGAGTCGAGAGGTGAAGAGTGTATGTGTGTGTGTGTGCCTGTGTGCGTGTGTGTGCGTGTGTGAGTGTGTGTGTATGTGTGTGTGTCCGTTTGGCTGCGGAGATAAGAATACGGCCGAGGCAAGAAGGATGTGCCTCTTGTAAGGGGCGACTAATAAGTAGGAGTCGGGAGGTCACGAGTGTATGTGTGTGTGTGTGCGTGTGTGCGTGTGTGTGTGCGTGTGTGAGTATGTGTGTGTGTTAGTTCGGCTTGCAGAAATAAGAACACGACCGAGGCAAAAAGGCCCTGCCTATCGTAAGAGGCGACTAATAGGTAGGAGTCGAGAGGTGAAGAGTGTATGTGTGTTTGCGTGTGTGCGTGTGTGTGTGCGTGTGTGAGTATTTGTGTGTGTCCGTTAGGCTTGCAGAGATAAGAACACGGCCGAGGCAAGAAGGCCATGCTTGCTGTAAGGAGCGACTAATGGATAGGAGTCGAGAGATGAAGAGTGTACTTGTGTGTGTGCGTGTGTTCGTTTGTGTGTACGTGTGTATGTGTTTGTGCGTGTGTAAGTGTGTGTGTGTGTATGGGTGTGTGTGTCCGTTCGGCTTGCATAGATAAGAATACGGCCGTGGCAAGAAGGCCATGCTTGCTGTGAGGAGCGACTAATTGGTAGGAGTCGAGAAATAAAAAATGTGTATGTGTGTGTGTGTTTGTTCCCTTGTGTGTGCGTGTGTAAGTGTGTGTGTGTGTATGTATGTGTGTGTCCGTTCGGCTCACAGAGATAAGAACTCGGCCGTGGCAAGAAGTTCCTGCCCGTCGTAAGATGCGAATAATGGGTAGGAGTCGAGAGGTGAAGAGTGTATGTGTGTGCGTGTCCGTCTGCGTGTGTGTCTGCGTGTGAGCGTGCGTGTGTTTGTGAGTGTGTGTGTATGTCCGTTCGGCTCGCAGAGATAAGAACATGGCTGTAGCAAGAAGGCCCTGCCTGTTGTAAGGGGCGACTAATAGGTAGGAGTCGAGAGGTGAAGAGTTTATGTGTGTGTGCGTGTGTGCGTGTGTGTGCGCGTGTGTGAGTATGTGTGTGTGTCCGTTCGGCTTGCAGAGATAAGAATACGTCCGTGGCAAGAAGTCTCTGAATGTCGTAAGAGGCGACTAATGGGTAGGAGTCGAGAGGTTAAGAGTGTATGTGTGTGCGTGTGTGTGTGCGTGTGTGAGTAGGTGTGTGTCCGTTCGGCTTGCAGAGATAAAAACACGGCCGAGGCAAGAAGGCCCTGCCTGTCCTAAGAGGCGACTAATAGGTAGGAGTGGAGAGGTGGAGAGTGTGTGCGTGTGCGTGTGCGTGTGCGTGTGTGCGTGTGTGTGTCTGCGTGTGTGTGTGAGTGTGTCCGTTCGGCTTGCAGAGATAAGAATACGTCCGTGGCAAGAAGTCCTAAGAGGCGACTAATGGATAGGAGTCGAGAGGTGGAGAGTGTGTGCGTGTGCGTGTGCGTGTGCGTGTGTGTGTGTGCGTGTGTGCCTGTGTGCGTAAAAGTGTGTGTGTGTGCGGTAGGCTCGCAGAGATAAGAACACGGCCGTGGCAAGAAGGCCCTGCCTGTCGTAAGAGGCGACTAATGGATAGGAGCCGAGAGGTGAAGAATGTATGTGTGTGTGTGTGTGCCTGTGTGCGTGAGTGTGCGTGTGTGAGTGTGTGTGTATGTGTGTATGTCCGTTTGGCTTGCAGAGATAAGAACACGGCCGAGGCAAGAAGGCCCTGCCTGTCCTAAGAGGCGACTAATAGGTAGGAGTGGAGAGGTGGAGAGTGTGTGCATGTGCGTGTGCTTGTGTGTGTGTGTGTGCGTGTGTGCCTGTGTGCGTGTAAGTGTGTGTGCGTGTGCGGTCGGCTCGCAGAGATAAGAACACGGCCGTGGCAAGAAGGCCCCGCCTGTCGTAAGAGGCGACTAATGGGTAGGAGCCGAGAGGTGAAGAATGTATGTGTGTGTGAGTGATCGTTTGTGTGTGCGTGTGTAAGTGTGTGTGTGTATGTATGTGTGTGTCCGTTCGGCTCGCCGAGATTAGAATACGGCCGAGGCAAGAAGGACATGCCTATCGTAAGAGGCGACTAATTGGTAGGAGTCGAGAGGTGAAAAGTGTACGTGTGTGTGCGTGTGTGTGTGCGTGTGTAAGTATGTGTGTGTGTCCGTTCGGCTTGCAGCGATAAGAACACGGCCGAGGCAAGAAGGCCCTGCCTGTCGTAAGAGGCGACTAATAGGTAGGAGTCGAGAGGTGGAAAGTGTGTGCGTGTGCGTGTGCGTGTGCGTGTGTGTATCTTCGTGTGAGCGTGCGTGTGTGTGTGAGTGTGTGTGTATGTCCGTTCGGCTCGCAGAGATAAGAACATGGCTGTGGCAAGAAGGCCCTGCCTGTTGTAAGGGGCGACTAATAGGTAGGAGTCGAGAGGTGAAGAGTGCATGTGTGTGTGCGTGTGTGCGTGTGTGTGTGCGTGTGTAAGTATGTATCTGTGTCGGTTCGGCTTGCAGAGATAAGAACACGGCCGAGGCAAGAAGGCCCTGCCTGTCGTAAGAGGCGACTAATAGGTAGGAGTCGAGAGGTGGAGAGTGTGTGCGTGTGCGTGTGCGTGTGTGCGTGTGTGTGTCTGCGTGAGAGCGTGCGTGTGTGTGTGAGTGTGTGTGTATGTCCGTTCGGCTCGCAGAGATAAGAATACGTCCGTGGCAAGAAGTCCCTGAATGTCGTAAGAGGCGACTAAAGGGTAGGAGTCGAGAGGTTAAGAGTGTATGTGTGTGTGTGTGAGTGTGTGTGTGTCCGTTCGGCCTGCAGAGATAAGATTACGTCCGTGGCAAGAAGGCCCTGCCTGTCTTAAGAGGCGACTAATGGATAGGAGTCGAGAGGTGGAGAGTGTGTGCGTGTGCGTGTGCGTGTGCGTGTGCGTTTGCGTGTGCGTGTATGCGTGTGTGCCTGTGTGCGTGAAAATGTGTGTGTATGTGTGTGTGTGTGTGTGTGTGTGTGGGGTCGGCTCGTAGAGATAAGAACACGGCCGTGGCAAGAAGGCCCTGCCTGTCGTAAGAGGCGACTAATGGGTAGGAGTCGAGAGGTGAAGAGTGTATGTGTGTGTGTGTGTGTGTGTGTGCGTGTGTGTGCGTTTGTGAGTGTGTGTGTATGTGTGTGTGTCCGTTTGGCTGCAGAGATAAGAATACGGCCAAGGCAAGAAGGATCTGCCTCTTGTAAGGGGCGACTAATAAGTAGGAGTCGGGAAGTGAAGAGTGTATGTGTGTGTGTGCGTGTGTGCGTGTGTGTGTGCGTGTGTGAGTGTGTGTGTGTGTTAGTTCGGCTTGCAGAAATAAGCACACGACCGAGGCAAGAAGGCCCTGCCTATCGTAAGTGGCGGCTAATAGGTAGGAGTCGAGAGGTGAAGAGTGTATGTGTGTGTGTGCGTGTGTGCGTGTGTGTGTGCGTATGTGAGTATGTGTGTGTGTCCGTTCGGCTTGCAGAGATAAGAACACGGCCGAGGCAAGAAGGCCCTGCCTGTCGTAAGAGGCGACTAATAGATAGGAGTCGAGAGGTGAAGAGTGTATATGTGTGTGGGTGTGCCTGTGTGCGTGTGTATTTGTGTGTGCGTGTGTGAGTATGTGTGTGTGTCCGTTCGGCTTGCAGAGATAAGAACACGGCCGTGGCAAGAAGGCCCTGCCTTTCGTAAGAGGCGACTAATGGGTAGGAGTCGAGAGGTGAAGAGTGTATTTGTGTGTGGGTGTGTGTGTGTGCGTGCGTGTGTGTGTCAGTGTGTGTGTCCGTTCGGCTCACAGAGATAAGAACTCGGCCGTGGCAAGAAGTTCCTGCCTGTCGTAGGAGGCGACTAATGGGTAGGAGTCGACAGGTGAAGAGTGTATGTGTGTGTATGTGTGTGCGTGTGTGTGTGCGTGTGTGAGTATGTGTGTGTGTTAGTTCGGCTTGCAGAAATAAGAACACGACCGAGGCAAGAAGGCCCTGCCTATCGTAAGAGGCGACTAATAGGTAGGAGTCGAGAGGTGAAGAGTGTATGTGTGTGTGTGCGTGTGTGCGTCTGTTTGTGCGTGTGTGAGTATGTGTGTGTGTGTCCGTTCGGCTTGCAGAGATAAGAACACGGCCGTGGCAAGAAGGCCCTGCCTTCCGTAAGAGGCGACTAATGGGTAGGAGTCGAGAGGTGAAGAGTGTATTTGTGTGTGTGTGTGTGTGTGTGCGTGCGTGTGTGTGTCAGTGTGTGTGTCCGTTCTGCTCACAGAGATAAGAACTCGGCCGTGGCAAGAAGTTCCTGCCTGTCGTAGGAGGCGACTAATGGGTAGGAGTCGACAGGTGAAGAGTGTATGTGTGTGTATGTGTGTGCGTATGTGTGTGCGTGTGTGAGTATGTGTGTGTGTTAGTTCGGCTTGCAGAAATAAGAACACGACCGAGGCAAGAAGGCCCTGCCTATCGTAAGAGGCGACTAATAGGTAGGAGTCGAGAGGTGAAGAGTGTATGTGTGTGTGCGTGTATGTGTGTGTGTGTGCGTGTGTGAGTATGTGTGTGTGTCCGTTCGGCTTGCAGAGATAAGAACACGGCCGAGGCAAGAAGGCCCTGCCTGTCGTAAGAGGCGACTAATAGGTAGGAGTCGAGAGGTGGAGAGTGTGTGAGTGTGCGTGTGGGTGTGCGTGTGTGCGTGTGTGTCTGCGTGTGAGCGTGCGTGTGTGTGTGAGTGGGTGTGTGTCCCTTCGGCCCGCAGAGATAAGAATACGTCAGTGGCAAGAAGGCCCTGCCTGTCTTAAGAGGCGACTAATGGATAGGAGTCGAGAGGTGAAGAGTGTGTGCGTGTGCGTGTGCGTCTGCATGTGTGCGTGTGTGCCTGTGTGCGTGTAAGTGTGTGTGTATGTGTGTGTGTGTGTGAGTGTGTGTGTGTGCGGTCGGCTCGCAGAGATAAGAACACGGCCGTGGCAAGAAGGCCCTGCCTGTCGTAAGAGGCGACTAATGGGTAGGAGTCGAGAGGTGAAGAGTGTATGTGTGTGTGTGCCTGTGTGCGTGTGTGTGCGTGTATGAGTATGTGTGTGTGTTAGTTCGGCTTGCAGAAATAAGAACACGACCGAGGCAAGAAGGCCCTGCCTATCGTAAGAGGCGACTAATAGGTAGGAGTCGAGAGGTGAAGAGTGTATGTGTGTGTGTGCGTGTGTGCGTGTGTGTGTGCGTGTGTGAGTATGTGTGTGTGTCCGTTCGGCTTGCAGAGATAAGAACACGGCCGAGGCAAGAAGGCCATGCTTGCTGTAAGGAGCGACTAATGGATAGGAGTCGAGAGATGAAGAATGTACTTGTGTGTGTGCGTGTGTTCGTTTGTGTGTACGTGTGTATGTGTTTGTGCGTGTGTAAGTGTGTGTGTGTGTATGGGTGTGTGTGTCCGTTCGGCTTACATAGATCAGAATACGGCCGTGGCAAGAAGGCCATGCTTGCTGTAAGGAGCGACTAATTGGTAGGAGTCGAGAGATAAAAAATGTGTATGTGTGTGTGTGTTTGTTCCCTTGTGTGTGCGTGTGTAAGTGTGTGTGTGTATGTATGTGTGTGTCCGTTCGGCTCACAGAGATAAGAACTCGGCCGTGGCAAGAAGTTCCTGCCTGTCGTAGGAGGCGACTAATGGGTAGGAGTCGACAGGTGAAGAGTGTATGTGTGTGTGTATGTGTGTGCGTATGTGTGTGCGTGTGTGAATATGTGTGTGTGTTAGTTCGGCTTGCAGAAATAAGAACACGACCGAGGCAAGAAGGCCCTGCCTATCGTAAGAGGCGACTAATGGGTAGGAGTCGAGAGGTGAAGAATGTATGTGTGTGTGTGTGTGTGTGCCTGTGTGCGTGTGTGTGTGTGTGTGCGTGTGTGAGTATGTGTGTGTGTCCGTTCGGCTTGCAGAGATAAGAACACGGCCGTGGCAAGAAGGCCCTGCCTTTCGTAAGAGAGGTGAAGAGTGTATGTGTGTGTGTGCGTGTGTGCGTGTGTGTGTGCGTGTGTGAGTATGTGTGTGTGTCCGTTCGGCTTGCAGAGATAAGAACACGGCCGAGGCAAGAAGGCCATGCTTGCTGTAAGGAGCGACTAATGGATAGGAGTCGAGAGATGAAGAGTGTACTTGTGTGTGTGCGTGTGTTCGTTTGTGTGTACGTGTGTATGTGTTTGTGCGTGTGTAAGTGTGTGTGTGTGTGTATGGGTGTGTGTGTCCGTTCGGCTTGCATAGATAAGAATACGGCCGTGGCAAGAAGGCCATGCTTGCTGTAAGGAGCGACTAATTGGTAGGAGTCGAGAAATAAAAAATGTGTATGTGTGTGTGTGTTTGTTCCCTTGTGTGTGCGTGTGTAAGTGTGTGTGTGTATGTATGTGTGTGTCCGTTCGGCTCACAGAGATAAGAACTCGGCCGTGGCAAGAAGTTCCTGCCCGTCGTAAGATGCGAATAATGGGTAGGAGTCGAGAGGTGAAGAGTGTATGTGTGTGCGTGTCCGTCTGCGTGTGTGCGTGTGTGTCTGCGTGTGAGCGTGCGTGTGTTTGTGAGTGTGTGTGTATGTCCGTTCGGCTCGCAGAGATAAGAACATGGCTGTAGCAAGAAGGCCCTGCCTGTTGTAAGGGGCGACTAATAGGTAGGAGTCGAGAGGTGAAGAGTTTATGTGTGTGTGCGTGTGTGCGTGTGTGTGCGCGTGTGTGAGTATGTGTGTGTGTCCGTTCGGCTTGCAGAGATAAGAATACGTCCGTGGCAAGAAGTCTCTGAATGTCGTAAGAGGCGACTAATGGGTAGGAGTCGAGAGGTTAAGAGTGTATGTGTGTGCGTGTGTGTGTGCGTGTGTGAGTAGGTGTGTGTCCGTTCGGCTTGCAGAGATAAGAACACGGCCGAGGCAAGAAGGCCCTGCCTGTCCTAAGAGGCGACTAATAGGTAGGAGTGGAGAGGTGGAGAGTGTGTGCGTGTGTGTGTGCGTGTGCGTGTGTGCGTGTGTGTGTCTGCGTGTGTGTGTGAGTGTGTCCGTTCGGCTTGCAGAGATAAGAATACGTCCGTGGCAAGAAGTCCCTGAATGTCGTAAGAGGCGACTAATGGATAGGAGCCGAGAGGTGAAGAATGTATGTGTGTGTGTGTGTGTGCCTGTGTGCGTGAGTGTGCGTGTGTGAGTGTGTGTGTATGTGTGTATGTCCGTTTGGCTTGCAGAGATAAGAACACGGCCGAGGCAAGAAGGCCCTGCCTGTCCTAAGAGGCGACTAATAGGTAGGAGTGGAGAGGTGGAGAGTGTGTGCGTGTGCGTGTGCGTGTGCGTGTGTGTGTGTGCGTGTGTGCCTGTGTGCGTGTAAGTGTGTGTGTGGGTGCGGTCGGCTCGCAGAGATAAGAACACGGCCGTGGCAAGAAGGCCCTGCCTGTCCTAAGTGGCGACTAATAGGTAGGAGTCGAGAGGTGGAAAGTGTGTGCGTGTGCGTGTGCGTGTGCGTGTGTGCGTGTGTGTATCTTCGTGTGAGCGTGCGTGTGTGTGTCAGTGTGTGTGTATGTCCGTTCGGCTCGCAGAGATAAGAACATGGCTGTGGCAAGAAGGCCCTGCCTGTTGTAAGGGGCGACTAATAGGTAGGAGTCGAGAGGTAAAGAGTGCATGTGTGTGTGCGTGTGTGCGTGTGTGTGTGCGTGTGTAAGTATGTATCTGTGTCGGTTCGGCTTGCAGAGATAAGAACACGGCCGAGGCAAGAAGGCCCTGCCTGTCGTAAGAGGCGACTAATAGGTAGGAGTCGAGAGGTGGAGAGTGTGTGCGTGTGCGTGTGCGTGTGCGTGTGTGCGTGTGTGTGTCTGCGTGAGAGCGTGCGTGTGTGTGTGAGTGTGTGTGTATGTCCGTTCGGCTCGCAGAGATAAGAATACGTCCATGGCAAGAAGTCCCTGAATGTCGTAAGAGGCGACTAAAGGGTAGGAGTCGAGAGGTTAAGAGTGTATGTGTATGTGTGTGTGAGTGTGTGTGTGTGGGGTCGGCTCGTAGAGATAAGAACACAGCCGTGGCAAGAAGGCCCTGCCTGTCGTAAGGGGCGACTAATGGGTAGGAGTCGAGAGGTGAAGAGTGTATGTGTGTGTGGGTGTGCCTGTGTGCGTGTGTGTGTGCGTGTGTGAGTATGTGTGTGTGTTAGTTCGGCTTGCAGAAATAAGCACACGACCGAGGCAAGAAGGCCCTGCCTATCGTAAGTGGCGACTAATAGGTAGGAGTCGAGAGGTGAAGAGTGTATGTGTGTGTGTGCGTGTGTGCGTGTGTGTGTGCGTATGTGAGTATGTTTGTGTGTCCGTTCGGCTTGCAGAGATAAGAACACGGCCGAGGCAAGAAGGCACTGCCTGTCGTAAGAGGCGACTAATAGGTAGGAGTCGAGAGGTGAAGAGTGTATGTGTGTGTGGGTGTGCCTGTGTGCGTGTGTATTTGTGTGTGCGTGTGTGAGTATGTGTGTGTGTCCGTTCGGCTTGCAGAGATAAGAACACGGCCGTGGCAAGAAGGCCCTGCCTTACGTAAGAGGCGACTAATGGGTAGGAGTCGAGAGGTGAAGAGTGTATTTGTGTGTGGGTGTGTGTGTGTGCGTGCGTGTGTGTGTCAGTGTGTGTGTCCGTTCGGCTCACAGAGATAAGAACTCGGCCGTGGCAAGAAGTTCCTGCCTGTCGTAGGAGGCGACTAATGGGTAGGAGTCGACAGGTGAAGAGTGTATGTGTGTGTATGTGTGTGCGTGTGTGTGTGCGTGTGTGAGTATGTGTGTGTGTTAGTTCGGCTTGCAGAAATAAGAACACGACCGAGGCAAGAAGGCCCTGCCTATCGTAAGAGGCGACTAATAGGTAGGAGTCGAGAGGTGAAGAGTGTATGTGTGTGTGTGCGTGTGTGCGTCTGTGTGTGCGTGTGTGAGTATGTGTGTGTGTTAGTTCGGCTTGCAGAAATAAGAACACGACCGAGGCAAGAAGGCCCTGCCTATCGTAAGAGGCGACTAATAGGTAGGAGTCGAGAGGTGAAGAGTGTATGTGTGTGTGTGTGCCTGTGTGCGTGTGTGTGTGTGTGCGTGTGTCAGTATGTGTGTGTGTCCGTTCGGCTTGCAGAGATAAGAACACGGCCGTGGCAAGAAGGCCCTGCCTTCCGTAAGAGGCGACTAATGGGTAGGAGTCGAGAGGTGAAGAGTGTATTTGTGTGTGTGTGTGTGTGTGCGTGCGTGTGTGTGTCAGTGTGTGTGTCCGTTCTGCTCACAGAGATAAGAACTCGGCCGTGGCAAGAAGTTCCTGCCTGTCGTAGGAGGCGACTAATGGGTAGGAGTCGACAGGTGAAGAGTGTATGTGTGTGTATGTGTGTGCGTATGTGTGTGCGTGTGTGAGTATGTGTGTGTGTTAGTTCGGCTTGCAGAAATAAGAACACGACCGAGGCAAGAAGGCCCTGCCTATCGTAAGAGGCGACTAATAGGTAGGAGTCGAGAGGTGAAGAGTGTATGTGTGTGTGCGTGTATGTGTGTGTGTGCGTGTGTGAGTATGTGTGTGTGTCCGTTCGGCTTGCAGAGATAAGAACACGGCCGAGGCAAGAAGGCCCTGCCTGTCGTAAGAGGCGACTAATAGGTAGGAGTCGAGAGGTTGAGAGTGTGTGAGTGTGCGTGTGGGTGTGCGTGTGTGCGTGTGTGAGTCTGCGTGTGAGCGTGCGTGTGTGTGTGAGTGTGTGTGTGTCCGTTCGGCCCGCAGAGATAAGAACACGGCCGTGGCAAGAAGGCCCTGCCTTCCGTAAGAGGCGACTAATGGGTAGGAGTCGAGAGGTGAAGAGTGTATTTGTGTGTGTGTGTGTGTGCGTGCGTGTGTGTGTCAGTGTGTGTGTCCGTTCTGCTCACAGAGATAAGAACTCGGCCGTGGCAAGAAGTTCCTGCCTGTCGTAGGAGGCGACTAATGGGTAGGAGTCGACAGGTGAAGAGTGTATGTGTGTGTATGTGTGTGCGTATGTGTGTGCGTGTGTGAGTATGTGTGTGTGTTAGTTCGGCTTGCAGAAATAAGAACACGACCGAGGCAAGAAGGCCCTGCCTATCGTAAGAGGCGACTAATAGGTAGGAGTCGAGAGGTGAAGAGTGTATGTGTGTGTGCGTGTATGTGTGTGTGTGCGTGTGTGAGTATGTGTGTGTGTCCGTTCGGCTTGCAGAGATAAGAACACGTCCGTGGCAAGAAGGCCCTGCCTGTCTTAAGAGGCGACTAATGGATAGGAGTCGAGAGGTGGAGAGTGTGTGCGTGTGCGTGTGCGTCTGCATGTGTGCGTGTGTGCCTGTGTGCGTGTAAGTGTGTGTGTATGTGTGTGTGTGAGTGTGTGTGTGTGCGGTCGGCTCGCAGAGATAAGAACACGGCCGTGGCAAGAAGGCCCTGCCTGTCGTAAGAGGCGACTAATGGGTAGGAGTCGAGAGGTGAAGAGTGTATGTGTGTGTGTGCCTGTGTGCGTGTGTGTGCGTGTATGAGTATGTGTGTGTGTTAGTTCGGCTTGCAGAAATAAGAACACGACCGAGGCAAGAAGGCCCTGCCTATCGTAAGAGGCGACTAATAGGTAGGAGTCGAGAGGTGAAGAGTGTATGTGTGTGTGCGTGTGTGCGTGCGTGTGTGCGTGTGTGAGTATGTGTGTGTCCGTTCGGCTTGCATAGATCAGAATACGGCCGTGGCAAGAAGTCCATGCTTGCTGTAAGGAGCGACTAATTGGTAGGAGTCGAGAGATAAAAAATGTGTATGTGTGTGTGTGTTTGTTCCCTTGTGTGTGCGTGTGTAAGTGTGTGTGTGTATGTATGTGTGTGTCCGTTCGGCTCACAGAGATAAGAACTCGGCCGTGGCAAGAAGTTCCTGCCTGTCGTAGGAGGCGACTAATGGGTAGGAGTCGACAGGTGTAGAGTGTATGTGTGTGTGTATGTGTGTGCGTATGTGTGTGCGTGTGTGAATATGTGTGTGTGTTAGTTCGGCTTGCAGAAATAAGAACACGACCGAGGCAAGAAGGCCCTGCCTATCGTAAGAGGCGACTAATGGGTAGGAGTCGAGAGGTGCAGAATGTATGTGTGTGTGTGTGCCTGTGTGCGTGTGTGTGTGTGTGCGTGTGTGAGTATGTGTGTGTGTCCGTTCGGCTTGCAGAGATAAGAACACGGCCGTGGCAAGAAGGCTTTGCCTTTCGTAAGAGGCGACTAATGGGTAGGAGTCGAGAGGTGGAGAGTGTGTGCGTGTGCGTGTGCGTGTGTGTGTGTGCGTGTTTGCCTGTGTGCGTGTAAGTGTGTGTGTGTGTGTGCGGTAGGCTCGCAGAGATAAGAACACGGCCGTGGCAAGAAGGCCCTGCCTGTCGTAAGAGGCGACTAATGGGTAGGAGCCGAGAGGTGAAGAGTGTATGTGTGTGTGTGTATGCCTGTGTGCGTGTGTGTGTGTGTGCGTGTGTGAGTATGTGTGTGTGTCCGTTCGGCTTGCAGAGATAAGAACACGGCCGTGGCAAGAAGGCCCTGCCTTTCGTAAGAGGCGACTAATGGGTAGGAGTCGAGAGGTGAAGAGTGTATTTGTGTGTGTGTGTGTGTGTGCGTGCGTGTGTGTGTCAGTGTGTGTGTCCGTTCTGCTCACAGAGATAAGAACTCGGCCGTGGCAAGAAGTTCCTGCCTGTCGTAGGAGGCGACTAATGGGTAGGAGTCGACAGGTGAAGAGTGTATGTGTGTGTGTATGTGTGTGCGTATGTGTGTGCGTGTGTGAGTATGTGTGTGTGTTAGTTCGGCTTGCAGAAATAAGAACACGACCGAGGCAAGAAGGCCCTGCCTATCGTAAGAGGCGACTAATAGGTAGGAGTCGAGAGGTGAAGAGTGTATGTGTGTGTGCGTGTATGTGTGTGTGTGTGCGTGTGTGAGTATGTGTGTGTGTCCGTTCGGCTTGCAGAGATAAGAACACGGCCGAGGCAAGAAGGCCCTGCCTGTCGTAAGAGGCGACTAATAGGTAGGAGTCGAGAGGTGGAGAGTGTGTGAGTGTGCGTGTGGGTGTGCGTGTGTGCGTCTGTGTGTCTGCGTGTGAGCGTGCGTGTGTGTGTGAGTGTGTGTGTATGTCCGTTCGGCTTGCAGAGATAAGAACATGGCTGTGGCAAGAAGTCCCTGCCAGTTGTAAGGAGCGACTAATAGGTAGGAGTCGAGAGGTGAAGAGTGTATGTGTGTGTGCGTGTCTGCGTGTGTGTGCGCGTGTGTGAGTATGTGTGTGTGTCCGTTTGGCTTGCAGAGATAAGAATACGTCCGTGGCAAGAAGTCGCTGAATATCGTAAGAGGCGACTAATGGGTAGGAGTCGAGAGGTTAAGAGTGTATGTGTGTGTGTGTGTGTGTGTGAGTGTGTGTGTGCCCGTTCGGCCCGCAGAGATAAGAATACGTCAGTGGCAAGAAGGCCCTGCCTGTCGTAAGAGGCGACTAATGGGTAGGAGTCGAGAGGTGAAGAGTGTATGTGTGTGTGTGCCTGTGTGCGTGTGTGTGCGTGTATGAGTATGTGTGTGTGTTAGTTCGGCTTGCAGAAATAAGAACACGACCGAGGCAAGAAGGCCCTGCCTATCGTAAGAGGCGACTAATAGGTAGGAGTCGAGAGGTGAAGAGTGTATGTGTGTGTGTGCGTGTGTGCGTGTGTGCGTGTGTGTGTGTGCGTGTGTGAGTATGTGTGTGTGTCCGTTCGGCTTGCAGAGATAAGAACACGGCCGAGGCAAGAAGGCCATGCTTGCTGTAAGGAGCGACTAATGGATAGGAGTCGAGAGATGAAGAGTGTACTTGTGTGTGCGTGTGTTCGTTTGTGTGTACGTGTGTATGTGTTTGTGCGTGTGTAAGTGTGTGTGTGTGTATGTGTGTGTGTGTCCCTTCGGCTCGCAGAGATAAAAATACAGCCTTGGCAAGAAAGCCATGCCAGTCGTAAGGGGCGACTAATGGGTAGGAGTCGAGAGGTGAAGAATGTATTTGTGTGTGCGTGTGTGCGTGTGTGTGTGTGTGAGTGTGTGTGTGTATGTGTGTGTCGCCCTTCGGCTCGCAGAGATAACAAAACAGCGGTTGCAAGAAGGCAATGCCTGTCGTAAGAGGCGACTAATGGGTTGGAGTCAAGAGGTGAAGAGTGTACGTGTGTGCGCGTGTGTGTGTGTGTGTGAATGTGTGTGTGTATGTGTGTGTGTATGTGTGTGTGTGTCCCTTCGGCTCGCAGAGATAAAAATACAGCCGTGGTAAGAAGGCCATGCCTGTCGTAAAATGCGACTAATGGGTAGGAGTCGAGAGGTGAAGAGTGTATGTGTGTGTGTGCGTGTGTGCGTGTGTGTGTAAGTATGTGTGTGTATGTGTGTGTGTCCGTTCGGCTTGCATAGATAAGAATACGGCCGTGGCAAGAAGGCCATGCTTGCTGTAAGGAGCGACTAATTGGTAGGAGTCGAGAGATGAAGAGTGTATGTGTGTGTGTGTGTGTTCCTTTGTGTGTGCGTGTGTAAGTGTGTGTGTATGTATGTGTGTGTCCGTTCGGCTTGCAGAAATTAGA
>NW_027311886.1:1770000-1807500 GCF_040954645.1 Diabrotica undecimpunctata
TGCGTGTGTGCGTGTGTGTGTGTGTGTGAGTGTATGTGTGTGTGCGTGTGTGCGTGCGTGTGTGCGTGTGTGTGTGCGTGTGTGCGTGTGTGTTTGCCTGTGTGTGTGTCTTTGAGTGGCAAGAAGGATCTGCCTCTTGTAAGGGGCCACTAATAAGTAGGAGTCGGGAGGTGAAGAGAGTATGTGTGTGTGTGCGTGTGTGCGTGTGTGTGTGCGTGTGTGAGTATGTGTGTGTGTTAGTTCGGCTTGCATAAATAAGAACACGACCGAGGCAAGAAGGCCCTGCCTATCGTAAGAGGCGACTAATAGGTAGGAGTCGAGAGGTGAAGAGTGCATGTGTGTGTGTGCGTGTGTGCGTGTGTGTGTGCGTGTGGGAGTATGTGTGTGTGTCCGTTCGGCTTGCAGAGATAAGAACTTGACCGAGGCAAGAAGGCCCTGCCTATCGTAAGAGGCGTCTAATAGGTAGGAGTCGAGAGGTGAAGAATGTATGTGTGTGTGCGTGTGTGCGTGTTTGTGTGTTTGTGAGTGTATGTGTGTGTGCGTGTGTGCGTGCGTGTGTGTGTCAGTGTGTGTGTCCTTTCGGCTCACAGAGATAAGAACTCGGCCGTGGCAAGAAGTTCCTGCCTGTCGAAAGAGGCGACTAATGGGTAGGAGTCGAGAGGTGAAGAGTGTATGTGTGTGTGCGTGTGTGCGTGTGTGTTGCGTGTGTGAGTATGTGTGTGTGTTAGTTCGGCTTGCAGAGATAAGAACTTGACCGAGGCAAGAAGGCCCTGCCTATCGTAAGAGGCGTCTAATAGGTAGGAGTCGAGAGGTGAAGAATGTATGTGTGTGTGCGTGTGTGCGTGTTTGTGTGTTTGTGAGTGTATGTGTGTGTGCGTGTGTGCGTGCGTGTGTGTGTCAGTGTGTGTGTTCTTTCGGCTCACAGAGATAAGAACTCGGCCGTGGCAAGAAGTTCCTGCCTGTCGAAAGAGGCGACTAATGGGTAGGAGTCGAGAGGTGAAGAGTGTATGTGTGTGTGCGTGTGTGCGTGTGTGTGTGCGTGTGTGAGTATGTGTGTGTGTGTTAGTTCGGCTTGCAGAGATAAGAACTTGACCGAGGCAAGAAGGCCCTGCCTATCGTAAGAGGCGTCTAATAGGTAGGAGTCGAGAGGTGAAGAATGTATGTGTGTGTGCGTGTGTGCGTGTGTGTGTGTGTGTGTGTGAGTGTATGTGTGTGTGCGTGTGTGCGTGCGTGTGTGCGTGTGTGTGTGCGTGTGTGCGTGCGTGTTTGCCTGTGTGTGTGTGTTTGTGAGTGTGTGTGTGTGTGTGTGTATGTGTGTGTGTGTCTTCGGCTCGCAGAGATAAGAACACAGCCGCGGCAAGAAAGCCATGCCAGTCGTAAGGGGCGACTAATGGGTAGGAGTCGAGAGGAGAAGAGTGTATGTGTGCGTGCGTGTGTGAGTATGTGTGTGTCCGTTCGGCTTGCAGAGATAAGAACACGGCCGAAGCAAGAAGGCCCTGCCTGTCGTAAGAGGCGACGAATAGGTAGGAGTCAAGAGGTGAAGAATGTATGTGTGTGTGCGTGTGTGCGTGTATGTGTGTGTGTGCGTGTGTGCGTGTGTGCGTGTGTGTGTGCGTGTGTGCGTTCGTGTTTGCGTGTGTGTGTGTTTTTGTGAGTGTGTGTGTGTGTGTATGTGTGTGTGCGTCTTCGGCTCGCAGAGATAAGAAAACAGCCGTGGCAAGAAAGCCATGCTAGTCGTAAGGGGCGACTAATGGGTAGGAGTCGAGAGGTGAAGAATGTATTTGTGCGTGCGTGTGTGCGTGTGTGTGTGTGAGTGTGTGTGTGTATGTGTGTGTGTCCCTTCGGCTCGCAGAGATAACAAAACTGCGGTGGCAAGAAGGCAATGCCTGTCGTAAAAGGCGACTAATGGGTTGGAGTCGAGAGGTGAAGAGTGTACGTGTGTGCGCGTGTGTGTGTGTGTGTGTGTGAATGTGTGTGTGTGTGTGTGTGTGTGTGAATGTGTGTGTATGTGTGTGTATGTGTGTGTATGTCCCTTCGGCTCGCAGAGATAAAAATACAGCCGTGGTAAGAAGGCCATGCCTGTCGTAAGAGGCGACTAATGGGTAGGAGTCGAGAGGTGGAGAGTGTGTGCGTGTGCGTGAGCGTGTGCGTGTGTGCGTGTGTGCCTGTGTGCGTGTGTTTGTGTGCGCGTGTGTGTCTGTGTCCTTTCGGCTTTCAGAGATAAGAACACGGCTGTGGCAAGAAGTTCCTGCCTGTCGTAAGAGGCGACTAATGGGTAGGAGTCGAGAGGTGAAGAGTGTATCTGTGTGTGTGTGTGTGTGCGTGTGTGCGTGTGTGCGTGTGTGCGTGTGTGCGTGTGTTTGTGCATGTGTGAGTGTTTGTGTGTGTATGTGTGCGTGTGTGCGTGCGTGTGTGTGTAAGTGTGTGTGTCCGTTCGGGTTGCAAAGATAAGAATACGGCCGAGTCAAGAAGGCCCTGCCTGTCTTAAGAGGCGACTAATAGGTAGGAGTCGAGAGGTGAAGAATGTATGTGTGTGTGCGTGTGTGCGTGTTTGTGTGTGTGTGAGTGTATGTGTGTGTGCGTGTGGGCCTGCGTGTATGTGTATGTGTTTGTGAGTGTGTGTGTGTATGTGTGTGTCCCTTCTGCTCGCAAAGATAAGAAAACAGCCGTGGCAAGAAGGCCATGCAAATCGTACGGGGCGACTTATGGGTAGGAGTCGAGAGGTGAAGAGTATATGTGTGTGTGTGCGTGTGTGCGTGTGTGTGTGCGTGTGTGAGTATGTGTGTGTGTGTCCGTTCGGCTTGCAGAGATAAGAACAGGGCCGAGGCAAGAAGGCCCTGCCTGTCGTAAGAGGCGACTAATAGGTAGGAGTCGAGTGGTGAAGAATGTATGTGTGTGTGCGTGTGTGTGTGTGAGTGTATGTGTGTGTGCGTCTTTAGTGCGTGTGTGCGTGTGCGTGTCCGTGTGTGCGTACGTGTGTGCGTGTTTGTGTGTGTTTGTGAGTGTGTGAGTATGTGTGTGTGTTAGTTCGGCTTGCAGAAATAAGAACACGACCGAGGCAAGAAGGCCCTGCCTATCGTAAGAGGCGACTAATAGGTAGGAGTCGAGAGGTGAAGAGTGCATGTGTGTGTGCGTGTGTGTGTGCGTGTGTGAGTATGTGTGTGTGTTAGTTCGGCTTGCAGAGATAAGAACTTGACCGAGGCAAGAAGGCCCTGCCTATCGTAAGAGGCGTCTAATAGGTAGGAGTCGAGAGGTGAAGAATGTATGTGTGTGTGCGTGTGTGCGTGTTTGTGTGTTTGTGAGTGTATGTGTGTGTGCGTGTGTGCGTGCGTGTGTGTGTCAGTGTGTGTGTCCTTTCGGCTCATAGAGATAAGAACTCGGCCGTGGCAAGAAGTTCCTGCCTGTCGAAAGAGGCGACTAATGGGTAGGAGTCGAGAGGTGAAGAGTGTATGTGTGTGTGCGTGTGTGCGTGTGTGTGTGCGTGTGTGAGTATGTGTGTGTGTGTTAGTTCGGCTTGCAGAGATAAGAACTTGACCGAGGCAAGAAGGCCCTGCCTATCGTAAGAGGCGTCTAATAGGTAGGAGTCGAGAGGTGAAGAATGTATGTGTGTGTGCGTGTGTGCGTGTTTGTGTGTGTGTGAGTGTATGTGTGTGTGCGTGTGGGCCTGCGTGTATGTGTATGTGTTTGTGAGTGTGTGTGTGTATGTGTGTGTCCCTTCTGCTCGCAAAGATAAGAAAACAGCCGTGGCAAGAAGGCCATGCAAATCGTATGGGGCGACTTATGGGTAGGAGTCGAGAGGTGAAGAGTATATGTGTGTGTGTGCGTGTGTGCGTGTGTGTGTGCGTGTGTGAGTATGTGTGTGTGTCCGTTCGGCTTGCAGAGATAAGAACAGGGCCGGGGCAAGAAGGCCCTGCCTGTCGTAAGAGGCGACAAATAGGTAGGAGTCGAGTGGTGAAGAATGTATGTGTGTGTGCGTGTGTGTGTGTGAGTGTATGTGTGTGTGCGTCTTTAGTGCGTGTGTGCGTGTGCGTGTCCGTGTGTGCGTACGTGTGTGCGTGTTTGTGTGTGTTTGTGAGTGTGTGAGTATGTGTGTGTGTTAGTTCGGCTTGCAGAAATAAGAACACGACCGAGGCAAGAAGGCCCTGCCTATCGTAAGAGGCGACTAATAGGTAGGAGTCGAGAGGTGAAGAGTGCATGTGTGTGTGCGTGTGTGCGTGTGTGTGTGCGTGTGTGAGTATGTGTGTGTGTTAGTTCGGCTTGCAGAGATAAGAACTTGACCGAGGCAAGAAGGCCCTGCCTATCGTAAGAGGCGTCTAATAGGTAGGAGTCGAGAGGTGAAGAATGTATGTGTGTGTGCGTGTGTGCGTGTTTGTGTGTTTGTGAGTGTATGTGTGTGTGCGTGTGTGCGTGCGTGTGTGTGTCAGTGTGTGTGTCCTTTCGGCTCACAGAGATAAGAACTCGGCCGTGGCAAGAAGTTCCTGCCTGTCGAAAGAGGCGACTAATGGGTAGGAGTCGAGAGGTGAAGAGTGTATGTGTGTGTGCGTGTGTGCGTGTGTGTGTGCGTGTGTGAGTATGTGTGTGTGTGTTAGTTCGGCTTGCAGAGATAAGAACTTGACCGAGGCAAGAAGGCCCTGCCTATCGTAAGAGGCGTCTAATAGGTAGGAGTCGAGAGGTGAAGAATGTATGTGTGTGTGCGTGTGTGCGTGTGTGTGTGTGTGTGTGAGTGTATGTGTGTGTGCGTGTGTGCGTGCGTGTGTGCGTATGTGTGTGCGTGTGTGCGTGCGTGTTTGCCTGTGTGTGTGTGTTTGTGAGTGTGTGTGTGTGTGTGTGTGTATGTGTGTGTGTGTCTTCGGCTCGCAGAGATAAGAACACAGCCGCGGCAAGAAAGCCATGCCAGTCGTAAGGGGCGACTAATGGGTAGGAGTCGAGAGGAGAAGAGTGTATGTGTGAGTGCGTGTGTGAGTATGTGTGTGTGTGTCCGTTCGGCTTGCAGAGATAAAAACACGGCCGAAGCAAGAAGGCCCTGCCTGTCGTAAGAGGCGACGAATAGGTAGGAGTCGAGAGGTGAAGAATGTATGTGTGTGTGCGTGTATGTGTGTGTGCGTGTGTGCGTGTGTGCGTGTGTGTGTGTGCGTGTGTGCGTTCGTGTTTGCGTGTGTGTGTGTTTTTGTGAGTGTGTGGGTGTGTGTATGTGTGTGTGCGTCTTCGGCTCGCAGAGATAAGAAAACAGCCGTGGCAAGAAAGCCATGCTAGTCGTAAGGGGCGACAAATGGGTAGGAGTCGAAAGGTAAAGAGTGTATGTGTGTTTGTGCGTGTGTGCGTGTGTGTGCGTGTGTGAGTGTGTGTATGTGTGTGTCGGTCAGGCTTGCAGAGATAATAATACGGCCAAGGCAAGAAGACCCTGCCTGTTGTAAGGGGCGACTAATAGGTAGGAGTCGAGAGGTGAAGAGTGTATGTGTTTGTGTGCGAGTGTGCGTGTGTGTGTGCGTGTGTGAATGTGTGTGTATGTTTGTGTGTCCGTCAGGCTTGCAGAGATAATAATACGGCCAAGGCAAGAAGACCCTGCCTGTTGTAAGGGGCGACTAATAGGTAGGAGTCGAGAGGTGAAGAGTGTATGTGTGTGTGTGCGTGTGTGTGTGCATGTGTGAGTATGTGTGTGTGTCCGTTCGGCCCGCAGAGATAAGAATACGTCCGTGGCAAGAAGGCCCTGCCGGTCTTAAGAGGCGACTAATGGGTAGGAGTCGAGAGGTGAAGAGTGTATGTGTGTGTGCGTGTGTCCGTGTGTGAGCGTGTGTGAGTGTGTGTATGTGTGTGTGTCCATTTGGCTTGCAGAGATAAGAATACGGCCGAGGCAAGGAGGATCTGCCTCTTGTAAGCTTCGACTAATAAGTAGGAGTCGGGAGGTGAATAGTGTATGTGTGTGTGCGTGTGTGCGTGTGTGTGTGCGTGTGTGAGTATGTGTGTGTGTTAGTTCGGCTTGCAGAGATAAGAACTTGTCCAAGGCAAGAAGACCCTGCCTATCGTAAGAGGCGACTAATAGGTAGGAGTCGAGAGGTGAAGATTGTATGTGTGTGTGTGCGTGTATGCGTGTGTGTGTGCGTGTGTGAGTATGTGTGTGTGTCCGTTCGGCTTGCAGAGATAAGAACACGGCCGAAGCAAGAAGGCCCTGCCTGTCGTAAGAGGCGACTAATAGGTAGGAGTCGAGAGGTGAAGAATGTATGTGTGTGTGCGTGTGTGCGTGTATGTGTGTGTGCGTGTGTGCGTGCGTGTGTGCGTGTGTGTGTGTGCGTGTGTGCGTGCCTGTTTGCGTGTGTGTGTGTATTTGTGAGTGTGTGTGTGTGTGTATGTGTGTGTGTGTGTCTTCGGCTCGCAGAGATAAAAAAACAGCTGTGGCAAGAAAGCCATGCCAGTCGTAAGGGGCGACTAATGGGTAGGAGTCGAAAGGTGAAGAATGTATTTGTGCGTGCGTGTGTGCGTGTGTGTGTGAGTGTGTGTGTGTATGTGTGTGTGTCCCTTCGGCTCGCAGAGATAACAAAACAGCGGTTGCAAGAAGTCAATGCCTGTCGTAAGAGGCGACTAATGGGTTGGAGTCGAGAGGTGAAGAGTGTACGTGTGTGCGCGTGTGTGTGTGTGTGTGAATGTGTGTGTATGTGTGTGTGTATGTGTGTGTGTGTCCTTTCGGCTCGCAGAGATAAAAATACAGCCGTGGTAAGAAGGCCATGCCTGTCGTAAAAGGCGACTAATGGGTAGGAGTCGAGAGGTGAAGAGTGTATGTGTGTGTGTGCGTGTGTGCGTGTGTGCGTGTGTGTGTAAGTATGTGTGTGTATGTGTGTGTGTCCGTTCGGCTTGCATAGATAAGAATACAGCCGTGGCAAGAAGGCCATGCTTGCTGTAAGGAGCGACTAATTGGTAGGAGTCGAGAGATGAAGAGTGTATGTGTGTGTGTGTGTGTTCCTTTGTGTGTGCGTGTGTAAGTGTGTGTGTATGTATGTGTGTGTCCGTTCGGCTTGCAGAAATTAGAATACGACCGAAGCAAGAAGGCCATGCCTGTCGTAAGAGGCGACTAATGGGTAGAAGTCGAGAGGTGGAGAGTGTATTTGTGTGTGTGTGTGTGTGTGTGTGTGTGTGTGTGTGCGTGCGTGTGTGTGTCAGTGTGTGTGTCCTTTCGGCTCACAGAGATAAGAACTCGGCCGTGGCAAGAAGTTCCTGCCTGTCGTAAGAGGCGACTAATGGGTAGGAGTCGAGAGGTGAAGAGTGTATGTGTGTGTGCGTGTGTGCGTGTGTGTGTGCGTGTGTGAGTATGTGTGTGTGTTAGTTCGGCTTGCAGAGATAAGAACTTGACCGAGGCAAGAAGGCCCTGCCTATCGTAAGAGGCGTCTAATAGGTAGGAGTCGAGAGGTGAAGAATGTATGTGTGTGTGCGTGTGTGCGTGTGTGTGTGTGAGTGTATGTGTGTGTGCGTGTGTGCGTGCGTGTGTGCGTGTGTGTGTGCGTGTGTGCGTGCGTGTTTGCCTGTGTGTGTGTGTGTTTGTGAGTGTGTGTGTGTGTATGTGTGTGTGTGTCTTCGGCTCGCAGAGATAAGAACACAGCCGCGGCAAGAAAGCCATGCCAGTCGTAAGGGGCGACTAATGGGTAGGAGTCGAGAGGAGAAGAGTGTATGTGTGCGTGCGTGTGTGAGTATGTGTGTGTGTCTGTTCGGCTTGCAGAGATAAGAACACGGCCGAAGCAAGAAGACCCTGCCTGTCGTAAGAGGCGACTAATAGGTAGGAGTCGAGAGGAGAAGAGTGTATGTGTGCGTGCGTGTGTGCATGTGTGTGTGTGTGAGTGTGTGTGTATGTGTGTCCCTTCAGTTCGCAGAGATAAAAATACAGCCGTGGTAAGAAGGCCATGCCTGTCGTAACAGGCGACTGATGGGTAGGAGTCGAGAGGTGAAGAGTGTATGTGTGTGTGCGTGTGTGCGTGTGTGTGTAAGTATGTGTGTGTATGTGTGTGTGTGTTCCTTTGTGTGTGCATGTGTAAGTGTGTGTGTATGTATGTGTGTGTCCGTTCGGCTTGCAGAAATTAGAATACGACCGAAGCAAGAAGGCCATGCCTGTCGTAAGAGGCGACTAATGGGTAGAAATCGAGAGGTGGAGAGTGTATTTGTGTGTGTGTGTGTGTGTGTGTGTGTGTGTGTGTGCGAGCGTGTGTGTGTCAGTGTGTGTTTGTGTGTGTATGTGTGCGTGTGTGCGTGCGTGTGTGTGTTAGAGTGTTGTAATAAATAATCTTCACTTATCGTCTTGTATGGTAGATTTATTTAAAACACTAGATACTCATAGTTTAGTTTATTAGAATCAAGTACAATACTAAATAGTACTCAGTTGACGTTGACTAACTTAGACCGTTCTCTTGATTCTTCATTCTTAACTACATTGATAATAATCCTAATCCCGTGATTTCCCGCTATTTACCTCCCGTGCGCTTGTTGATATATTACGTTTGTTATTTGTTAATTGATACACGTTATTTAGTAATCTTTTGACTACATTGCAAATTTCACTAGGTCAGAGTGTGTCCTCGTTACAACGATATTTTCAATGTAGTAAACAAACAATATATTTTTGCGAAAACAACTGTCAAAGTGTATAGACGCATTTCAAAGTTTCTCCTTAAAATTTAAATATTTAAATGATTATTCTTAAAGTCTGAACGAGTAAATAGTGAATAGTGGTAAAATCAAAATCCTATTCCATTCCAATTTAAGCAGCCGACGAGTAAAGACCGATATGTGACAATTTCACCGAAACATTTTAACTTTAATGGTTCAAAAGTGCATTGGTCAATTTGACTTTCCAGTGGCGTAAAAAAAAAATTAAGGTAACTGTTATTTTTAATCCTTTTATCCACAGAGTCCCACTAGGACATCTGTTGCATTGATAATAAAAATTTATGTGTAGTGGTTTTGGTATCCAGAACCGCTCACTAAAATGACCTCAACTACTACTCAAATGACCTCACAAAATAACACGATCAATAATACCAAGTCTTATGTTGCTGCCACTTTATCTAAACCTCCACCTCCTACGTTTCCTCATAAAAATCAAGCCATTATCTTACATGCCCTTCCTAATGTCGTTCTATTTGAGTACATAAAAGCTATAGGAGACATCGTTACCCCAAAAAATATCATCTTTGCGTCTCGAATCTCAAATAACCGCATTTGTATTTATTTAAACTCTGTTAAACTAATCGACGATCTTCTCAGTGCCCACCAAAGTATCATTATTAACTCAACAGTTGTTCCTATCCGAAGACTTATAACACCTGCTAAGCGTATTCTTATATCAAATGTATCTCCCACGATACCTCACAGCACTATCGAAGAAGCTTTAAAAGATATCGGTTTACAGATAGTCTCTCCTGTATCATTCGTGAAATGTGGCTCGCTAGGTGATGAATATGCACATATAATGAGCTTCCGAAGAGTGGCGTACGTTATTCCGGATAAAGAAAACTTTTCAGTCCAGACCTCTCTTTTAATAACTCATGACTACACATCATATCGAATATTTGTGTCTACTGACAAATTACAATGTTTTTTATGTAAACAAGATGGTCATACTGCTGAAACTTGTACCAATGAACCAATTTCTGTAGCCCAATCCGAACTTCCCTCTCCCACTACATCCGTATCCATGCCCACAAATACAACGATACCCGAATGCACTCCCAATCAAATCAATGCACCATCCACATCTTACCCCGAAACTACAACTAATGTGGCAAAAAGCATCCCCTTAGTTACACAGTTAGCATCACCTCCCGTACAGAGACAGAAACGGGCTATATCCAGTGACAGTAATGCTGGTACCCCTTCTCAACTTTCTCCAGTTCCTACTCCAGAACCAACTATCAATCAAATGCCTCCCCCCTTATCTGTAAAATCTACCACTAATTCTTTTAGCCAGCCGCAAAAGAAAAAAAGTAAAACAATTGAAACAAAAGAACATAAATTGACACCCATTTCTTACAATGCAGTCCAAGCCATTTATAAAAATAATTTATCCGAACTAACTCTTACTGAAAACCAATTTATAGCTTTCCTAGAAATTACCTACGGCATACCGGACCCACTTAGAGAAGCTCTCAATTTCACTTCCAATATCCAGGGATTGCTTAATGATTTATCTCTTCTTCATTCGCAATCAAAAGAGAGATCCTTTAAAAACCGAATAACAAGATTGCAAAAAAAAATTAAAAGACAGCTTAATCCTGAAGACTCTGACAATTTAAGTGCATCATCCGATTACCTATCTGACGATGAAACTAACGCTCCTATTTCTCAATGCTCTCAACAATCCTTACAGTAGTCCCACACTTATCACATTTAAACATTACATTCAAAATAATTCAATGGAATTGCGATGGTTTCTTTCCTCGCATAGAAAGAATCCAGCAATTAACTTCCGAAGAACAACCTGAAATCATATGCTTACAAGAAACTAACTCAAAAATTACTAAATTTCCTAAACTAAACAATTTTGAAGGATATCATTATATTCGAGCTGACTGCAACAGAGCCAGTGGTGGAACTTCAATTTTTATTTCCAGTGAACTATTTTCTTCGCACCTTCCTCTCACCACCGAACTTGAGGCTATCGCCATAACCACTTGGTGTCCTAATAAGATTACTATTTGTAGCGTATACATTCCACCCAATCACTCTTTAAAGGAAATAGAACTTCTTGACCTCATTTATCAGCTCCCTTCTCCCTACATTCTTGTAGGCGATTTCAACGCTCACAACCCTATGTGGGGTTCCAATAGCACGTCAAACAAAGGTAAAACTATTGAAAACGTAATTAATTGTACAGATTCCTGTCTACTAAATACAGGCTCTAGTACACACTTGAATTTCTCATCAGGCACATTTTCTTCTATAGATCTTAGCTTTAGTGATCCAAAATCCGCACCTTTACTAAATTGGAAAGTTGCTGATGATCTTTACGATAGCAATCATTACCCCATATTTATATCCACTGATATCCCCAACTCTAAACAAACTATATCCAGAAGCTACTGGCAACTCAAAAATGCCGACTGGCTAAGCTACACTACCAAAACAGATGCCACCTTACCTTTTCTCACACTATCCAACAATATTGACTACAATTTATCATTAGTCACAAACACGATACTCTCAGCTGCCAATTTGCATATTGGCAAAAATTCTGTTTCACACAAACATAAAAGGGTTCCGTGGTGGAATAATTCTTGCAAAATCTCCGTAGAACAACATAAGGAGGCACTTAGAGATTATCGGAAAAATAAAACACCAGAAAACCTCACAGAATTAAAAAAAGCTAGAGCCAGGTCGCGATTTATTATAAAACAAAGTAAAAAAATCGTCATGGAGAAACTATGTATCTTCTATCAATGAAAATACCAGTCCTACTAATCTTTGGAAAAAAATACGACAAATTCAAGGAATCAATACAAATACTAAAATATCTAGTCTAATTTTAAATGATAATGTAATTAGTGACAATCAAGAAATTGGTGAGACCCTAGCCAGTCACTTCGACAAAAAATTTAAAAGCAAAATAAATTGCTCTCAAATCGAGCCAGTAGTCGATGCTTCCTTTCCAAGTTCTTCAGCAACTGTCAAAGATATCGATTACTTAAATTCCCAATTCTCTTACATAGAACTTACTGCGGTTATTAAAACTCTTAAGAACACTGCTTCCGGCCCCGACGATATTCCTTACATTTTTATAAAAAAACTATCTAGTTTGGGTCATCTTAAACTTCTTGAGGATTCGACTCTGAACATAGTAGCTAATACGTGTTTTAAATCGAGCTCTCATAATTAATTTAAAAACTAGTGAAATACTAAAAATATTTTCGTTAATTAGTGATCCAGCAGTGAAATAACAAAAATAAACACAACAGAGATAGTAAGTTACTTTAAACATAACAGTTTTTACTATTATCAAATATTATTTTGGATAACCTACAAAATCTTGGACAGGTATTTATACCAAACCTGTTCCACTGCAGACTAAGAAGGTTGTTTGCCAGGACCGTACTCCAGTTACAAATGATAATTAAAAATGGATAGTTCTATTCAATCTGAAATTCCTACAACTAACAATACACCAAACAGCTCCTCATCATATCAATTTAATGGATCACCTACATATTCTTCCGTAACCAATCAAACACAACAATCCAATATATTTCCATCAAGAAAACAAGCAATTATTTTTGATTCAATTGAAAATACCAAACTAGATGATTACTTGTCCGCTTTGAGTCATCTGATACAACCAACCCAGATATCCTTCTGTTCAAAATTATCAAATAATAGAGTATGTATTTATTTAGCAAACGAAAAACTAGCTGAGGATTTCATAAACAGAAATGAAAAAATTCAAATAAACCATCAACTCCTACAAGCTCGTAGACTAATTAGCCCCAGTCAGCGATTAGTATTGTCCAATGTCTGTCCCTCAATCCCACACTCAGTCCTAATATCCGCATTAAAATCACATGGATTAAATCTTCTGTCACCTATAACATTCCTAAGAATAGGCACATCAACACCACAATTCCAACATATTTTGAGTTTCAGACGCCAAACATACATATCTCCACTAAATAACCAGCCCTTGCCTGATTCTTTTCTTATCACATATGAGGAAACGACATACAGAATTTTCCTTTCATTAGATAACCAAGCTTGTCAAACATGTAAACAAACCAACCACTTAACAAAAAATTGTCCAATGTCTACTGCGATTACAACAGATAATTCAACATCAAATAATCCAGTTCCAAATATAAACCCAATTGAAAATGCAACTAATCTATCAACTCAAAAAACCCAGACAAACACTAAACAACAACAATCAAAAGAAGAAAGCACACAACAAGAAACCCAACCACAAAATAGCCAACAAGAAAAACCACACATGCAGCTAACCAAAGAAGATTCAGAAACAACAAACTACCCAAAAATAGATATAGAAAATAAGGCAACGCATATAAACACAGGGAAAGCACAAAACAAACGCACAATCTCCCAAGTCTCTCCACCAGCTACTACATCTACAGAGGAACCTACTTTTATTACACCAAAAAATAAAGAGAAGAAAGTAAAATCAGATCAAAATGTCAAACCACAAAAAACACTAGAAGAAATGCTAAGATACTGTAAACCTTTATTTGAGAACCCAAATTCCAACTACCCTATAACTTACAAACAGTTATTAGACTTTTTTGAAAACTGTGAGAACTCACCAGACCCGTTAAGTGTCACCAAAATGTATACAGAAGAAACAGCAGAGGTCACAGATCTATTAACTAATATATACCCTTACCTAAAGGACCGAAAAATTAAAGTCAAATGCACTCGAATAAAAAATAAAATATTAAAGCAAATCAACTTAGACCTTCAAACAGACTTAGAAAGCGACGCATCAATAGAAAATTAATAACACATCATTTTCAACTCTCTAATTCAATGGAACATAAATGGGTATTACACCCATTTAGAAATGTTAAAATTACTAATTTCAAAACATAAACCTAGTCTGATATGTTTACAAGAAACCCACTTCAAAAACAACAAAGCTCATGACTTGAAGAATTTCAATTGTTTTTTTAGAAATCGAGAAAATTCGAAAATTTCAAGCGGAGGGGTAGCAATCTACATAAAAGATAGCTTTGACGCTAAACTGATAAAACTCACAACAACTATTGAAGCAATTGGAATTAGAGTCACAGACACAATTTCTTTTTCAATTTGCAATATTTACATTCCCCCCAATAAAGAACCCGATTCAAAAGAAATTTCAAACTTATTAAATCAACTACCTGCTCCAAGGATAATAATTGGAGATTTCAATGCACATAATCCGTTATGGGGTTCAGCAAAACTAACATCTCTAGGTCGAAAAATAGAAAAAATAATAGAAGAAGTCAGCCTAAATATTCTTAACGACGGACAACATACGCGCTTTGACACAAGAACAGGTGAAGGCTCTTGTATAGATCTATGTATTTGCGAACCATCAATTACACATACTCTTACGTGGGATGTGTTACCAGATCTATATGATAGTGATCACTACCCTATCATAATAAGCAATGAACTACAATCAACTACCCCGCAACAACTAAAATGGAATTTAAAAGGCGCAAATTGGACAGAATTTCAAAATTACGTTGAAAACAACCTGCAAAACCTAAATGACAATGTAGATATAGACAAAACAATATACTCTCTGACAAACGTAATCACAGAATCAGCAAAAAAGTACGTTGGAATAATTAAGTACGATCACAAACATCAGTCGGTACCTTGGTGGAATCATGACTGCAAAGAAGCATTAAAACAATCGAAACAAGCTTTTAATAAATTCAAACGACAAAAAACTCAAGAAAATTCTATAGAATTCAAAAAATTAAGGGCAGTCGCTAGGTATACCATTAAAAAAGCCAAACGTGACTCTTGGAGAGAATATGTCACCACAATACATAGTTCAACTCCTATAACAGCTATATGGAAAAAAGTCAACAAAATGTCTTGTTCCAAACCCCATAAATCAATAAACTTTTTAACTCAAAATAACACTATTTATAAAAGCCCAGAAGAAATATCCAATATACTAGCATCTACTTATGAATATAACTCAAGTAACTTAAATTATACTTCCAATTTCTTAAAAATCAAAATAAAAGAAGAAAAAAATCCTATAGAATATTACGATCAAAACAATAACGATCTCAATATACAAATAACAAAGGAAGAATTAGAAAATGTATTTCAGAATTGTAAGAACACTTGTCCTGGACCCGACAATATACCGTTTATATTTCTTAAAAATTTAGGCCCTCAATTTAAAGAACACCTACTCAAAATCTACAATATAATCTTATCCAGAAACGTATTTCCTAAATCATGGAAAAATTCAATCATAATACCTATTCAAAAACCAACTAAACCAAAATCAGATCCACAAACATATCGACCGATATCACTCACATGTAGCATAGGTAAAATATTAGAAAAGATAATAAACAATAGGCTTATGTGGTATTTAGAAGCAAACAAATTAATTATTCCAGAACAATGTGGTTTCCGAAAACATCGCTCAACTTTAGACAATCTCGTTGACTTAGAATCAGAAATCCACGAAGCATTTGCAATAAAACAGCATTGTGTTGGAATATTTTTTGATATAAGCAAAGCATATGATACAGTTTGGAAATATTCAATCATTAAAACACTCAGCAGCTGGTTAATAAGGGGTAACATATTAAAATACATTTCAAATTTTCTTGAAAACAGACAATTTCAAGTTCGAGTTGACGGAACATATTCTCAAACAAAAATTCAACAAAATGGTATACCACAAGGATCAAATTTAAGCACAACTTTATTCTTAGTAGCAATAAATTCGATATTAACACAAATTGAAAACCCCGTCAAAGCTAGATTATACGCTGACGACCTAGTTATTTTCTGTAGAGGAAAAAACATAGCAACGATTCACAATCACATTCAAAAAGCGTTAACACACATTGAGAAATGGTCAGCTACAAGTGGACTTCAGTTTAACACTACAAAAACGAAAGCAATATGTTTCTCAAAGAGAAATCAAATCCAAACAAAAGAATTATATCTACACGAACAAAAACTAGATTATGTAGACGAAATCCGATTTTTGGGTATGACGTTTGATAAAAAATTAACTTGGAAGACACATATTCAACAGCTAAAAAAATCCTGTCTACCTGGTATAAATTTATTACGATCCCTTGCCTTTAAAAACTGGGGTGCCGATTATTCAAGTTTAATACTTATTTACAAATCCATAATTCGATCAAAACTTGACTATGGAGCCATCGTCTACAACTCCTCCAAAAAAACACATTTGAAGTCACTGGATATTATCCAAAATAGATGTCTACGTATTTCTTTAGGTGCTCACTACACAAGTCCCATTCAAAGTCTTTATTGGGAAAGTGGAGAACTTCCTCTTTCTTTCAGAAGACAATATCTAAGCCTAACATATGCAGCGGCAGTGTCATCAAACCGAAATAATCCAGTACTGCATAACGTTTTTGCTGATCGATTTACAAATAAATTTCAACAAACACATCAAATTGATCATCCTTTTTACTTTCGTATAAAATCATACTTATCCAAATTAAATTTTCAATTTCCAAAAACCTATGATACCTCTTCAATCCACAACCCACCACCATGGACAATATCTATTCCTGATATCGACATCAGTCTAACAAGCCTAAGAAAATCAGAGATATCATCAACCGTCATTAAACAAAAGTTTTATACACTATTAAACAGATATGGCAATACCTACAACGTATACACCGATGCGTCAAAAAATGAAGACAGAGTTGGAGCAGCAATTTATTCGGAAGACTCCTCAGTTAGTTTCAAATTGCCATCAATTACAACCATCTTTTCGGCTGAATTATTTGCAATCCTAAAAGCACTTTTGTTAGTACAAAACAAAAACAAAGAAAGATATATAATAATCACAGATTCTTTAAGTTCATTATCCTCACTGACTCAATTGTACTGTGACAACCCCCTTCTACTTCTAATTAAAAAAGAACTTAAAAACATTGCAAATAAGAACATCCAAGTTCACTTTTTATGGGTGCCTTCTCATATAGGAATTGAAGGTAACGAAGTTGTAGATAAACTGGCTAAGAACGCACCAACTAACCCGATGTCCGAAGAAAGTAATATATTGGTACAAAACGATTTAAAACCATACCTAAAACAAAAAATAATTCAAAAATGGCAAGAAACTTGGAACAACACTCCATCAAGGCTATACGAAGTCAACAAACATTCACATCTTTGGAAACCAAAAATAAAAGACAGGAGAGAGCAAGTGATACTTACCCGTCTCCGTATCGGCCATACACGACTTACTCATGACTATTTATTCCAGCGCAAAAATAAACCAGTGTGTGAAGTGTGCAACAGTGCTCTAACGGTTAAACATTTTTTAATACAGTGTCCCAAATATAATAGTGAACGACTAAAATATAACATACCCAACTCCCTAAGAGATGCCCTAGAAGAAAATACAGACACCCGAAAAATATTTTCCTATCTTAAAGACTGCCAACTCCTTCAAAAGATCTAAAATGAACATTGTAACATACAAAGATATTATTATTATTATCATTGTAAACTAATGTATATTTTACTTATTGTATCTATATTGTATTAATCTAAATACGCTAATGACCCTGCGTGGTTGATGCGTTAATAAAATAAAAAAAAAAAAAAAAAAAAAAAACTTCTTGAAATGTTTAACTTAATCTGGTCATCTAACAAGTTTCCTAATCAGTGGCAAACCTCAATTGTAATACCCATTAAAAAGCCTAACATATCACGATCATCACCCAGCGCTTATCGACCAATATCTCTAACATGTACCATGTGCAAAATCTTTGAAAAAATGATCAATAAACGTCTCGCGTGGTTTTTTATTAAATATAATATAATTCCAAAAGAACAGTCAGGGTTTCGACGTAATCGCTCTACTCAAGACAATCTAATACTTCTCCAAAGTCATATTTCCGATGCCTTCAACAGGAGACAAGAAGTCATTGCAGCAGTGTTTGATATTGAAGGTGCATTTGATACAATTAGCAGGCAATCTATACTGAAGAAACTTTCTCATTATAACATTAAGGGTAACATATTTAATTTTATACAAAATTTCTTAACTTCACGAACATTTAGAGTCTCTGTCAATGGCATTTTTTCATCACTACACCATCAAACTGACGGCGTACCACAAGGTTCAATATTAAGCCCCACTCTGTTTAACCTAGCAATAAGCGACTTGTGCTCTGATATAATATCCCCTATTAGGCATGTCCTATACGCAGATGACCTGATAATTTACTGCCACGGACGATCTATCTCTACAACTTCCAAGCTTATTCAATCCGCAGTAGATACACTAGTTAAAAAAACAAGCTCCATAGGCCTGTCTTTATCATATACAAAATCAAAAATAATAAAATTTAGTAGACTATCACCCTTCCAATCCCCTAATATTATGATTGAGAGAGCGAATCTTCCAGTAGTCAAGGAATGCAAAATTCTCGGTGTAACGTTTGATTCACGACTCACCTGGAAACAACATATTCTAGAAATAAAAGGTGAAGCAAACAAGAGGCTTAACATTATCAAAACTCTTTCAAACTATCATTGGGGCGCAGATGAGAACTCCCTACTTAAGATATATAGGTCTATCATTCGTTCCAAACTGGATTATGGTTGTTACATATATATCTCTGCCTCTAAAACACACCTTAACCTTTTAAATTCGATACATCACACAGCCTTACGAATTTGTTTAGGAGCCTTTCGATCTAGCCCCGTAGAAAGTCTATATTGCGAAGCCAATGAGCCCCCACTTTGGATTAGACGTGAACAATTATTACTTTCCTATGCTGCCTCCGTTTCATCCAATACCTCCAATCCAGTTTATCTTCTTCTTACTTCATCAACTAACAACCAGCATTACTATTCTAAATCACCATCAATAAAACCCATTTCACTAATTTTAACACAATTACTTAATAACATCTCTCTATCACAAACAATCCCACGACCCCTACCTCCACATCCTCCTTGGTCTGTAATCACCCCTCAGAACACATCTCTTACAAGATTCGATAAACTTACAACACCCAGGGAACTCATTAAAAAGTCTTTTAAAGAAATTATATTTACAAATAAATACGACATAGTACTTTACACTGATGCCTCAAAGAATGATACAGGAGTAGGCTGTTCTGTTACCACGTCAGATAACCTTATCACATCATCTTGTATCCCCTCGTTTTGTAGCGTTTTCACTGGCGAACTATTTAGCATATTTCAGGCTTTCAAATTCATTTCTTCACCTGATAAACAAGTTGCAATATGCACAGACTCACTAGCCTCAATACAATCTATCCAAAATATATTCACTGATCATCCTATTGTCCAAAAGATCCTTGATTGTTACCAACTAATCGCTTCCCAAAAAATAACAGTTACATTAATCTGGCTACCATCCCATATTGGTATCACAGGCAACGAACTTGCAGACAGCCATGCAAAACTTGCCTCAACATCATCTGATAATACGGTTAATATACAAATTAGTAAAGATTTAAAATCTCACATTAAGAAACAAGCAAGAACCCGATGGCAACAACACTGGGACACCAATAACTCAGCATTACATCATATCCAACAGTTAGTCGATAGCCCCCTTGATTTGATCTCTGCCAGTATGTCCAGACGAGATGCTATTGTAACACGAAGACTTCGAATAGGACATACAAGATTAACACACGGATACCTGATGTCATCCAGCAACCGACCCACTTGTGAGACCTGTCAATCACATCTAACAGTTAACCATATTCTCACCGAATGTCATCAATATTCAGCAAAAAGACTATTTTATTGCCTTAAAAGTGATTTAAAAGACATACTCAATAACTTGGATCAAATAACCTCAAGTCTAAAATTCCTCAGAGACGTTCAGTTATATTATAAAATATAATTTTGATTGTATTCTAACAATATGTACTCTATAACATATTCTTGTAATTTATTGTAACAGTTTTACATTTGTAACCGTTTTCGTGTAAGTGGCCTTTGTTGCCGAGCACGTTAATTTTCAATAAAAAAAAAAAAACATATTTTTGCAAATGTGTGTCACGTTAATAAAAAGATTACTTGAATCTGATGCTTAATTAAATCCCGTTACTCCCTATCCCTCAGAAGAAAAATTTTCTGAGTGCTGTTCGTTTTCAATCAATTACATGAACTGTTTTTACTCTTCCCTTCCGAAAGAAGAAAATTTTTCGTGTCATCATCAACTGATTACTGTACATATATACATTATTTACATTCAATATTTACATATACATATTTATAGAATTATATACAAATTTTTGGTACATATTTCCTTATATCTAAAAAAATTTAGTAACCTAACCTAACCTAACCTCAGCATATTATAAGGTTACCCAAATTGTTCCCTTATAATATGCTATCTGGTATCCTTCATTATGCCTTACTGGTATATTAATTTAATATTTTACGTACGTTTTTTCTTACCTTACGTTAAATCATTTAGATTATATTACCTTATATTACCACCTATTATGTGGTTGATTACATATTATATCTTACCCCCTATTATGTGGTTGATTACATATTATATCTTACCCTTTATTATGTTATTATGTATTATATCTTACCCCCTATTATGTGCACATAATATTTACAATAACCTTTACATATTTTAAATAATAAATAAAAATTTATAATAATAAAATCTTATATTAATTCTTGTATTAATTCTTGCATTAATTCTTGCATTAATTCTTGCATTAATTCTTGGTACCAAGTAATAGTTCTGTTTTCACTTTTCATATACACTATTAATAACTTTGACATCTCACAATAAAGTTTTGTCGTTTTATTCATTTATTCATTTATCCCTATTTCTTTTGTTTAACTACTACTATACAGTCCAACATTTTTCTTTTTGTTATACACATTTTAAATATATATATTGTACGAACTTAAAACTATATTTACACATTATATTCATTTAAATATATTTTTATATATTATTTGCATTCAAAAGTACATGTATATATTACGAGTATATTCATTGACTCTAATTGTAGCAAAGTATTGTTTCCTTAATAATTATTATTCTAGCTATAAACTTTGTGCCTTGGTCTGCTATTATTTTTCTGGGTACTCCATACCTCAAGATAAATTTTTCTACCAATGATTTGGCTACTGTTTTGGCTTATTTTATTTTTTATTACATATTCTTCTACGTAGTTGCTTAATTCGCATTGTACGTCAATATATCTGTTTCCATTTTCATCCATGTACATTTTCATGGGTTCCTTGTTTATGATTTAGTGCTTATGCCTTTGGCAGTCGTCGCATCTCTTCACATTTCACATATTTCTCAACATTTCTTCGTAATTCGTTCCACAAATAGTATTAACTTATATTTCTGTATTTAACATATCCTATTTATTCTTCCATATCCTTCCTGTAACATGTGGAAGTCATTAATTATAACTCTTCTTGATCTGCTTATCTTGTACTATATTATGTATTGATTGTATTATGTTTATCTTGTACTATACAAGCTTTTATACTTTCCTTAAAAAAATTATTATTTTTCTCTTCGTATTTCATTAAAAATTGGTTGATTCTTTTTTCATCTCGTTTTATTCTCATTTCATTATAATCTTCTGCACTCACGTTTGTGAGCCAAAATCTCACCAAGTCTCTCCGAGGGTCTTGATATTTCCTCTTGCATCGTAAATAAAATTTTAAATATACGGATCTTACTAATAAAATATTTAACCTGGTCAGTTATATTTTAATTATTTCAAGTTTATGGACATGCTTACTACGTACATTCAAACTATATCAAATATCATACTATTAACCTAATGTCATTATGTAATGTTTTTATGACTAATACTGTGTTTGCTTTCGTAATGAAATTATTATATTTATGGTTTTTTGTTTGTTTATTGTTTGGTTTCTCGTCTTTTACAAACTAACTTTTGCTTGTACATCTGGGTCTTTTCCAAAATAAAAACATCTGCATATTTTGCATTTTTTTTTCGATGGGCCGTTTTCTTCCAATATTGATAGTTTTTACTGTGCTTAATAGTTGTTCGACTCTTTTTTACTCTTTGCCGTGTTTCTTCCATATAAAATATATAAAAATTTTTCCTGGTTTACACACATACACACACACTCACACACACACACGCACACACGCACGCACAAATACATTCTTCACCTCTCGACTCCTACCCATTAGTCGCCCCTTACGACTGGCATGGCTTTCTTGCCACAGCTGTTTTTTTATCTCTGCGAGCCGAAGACACACACACACACACATACACACACACACACTCACAAACACACACACACACGCAAACAGGCACGCACACACGCACACACACACGCACACACACACGCATACACGCACACACACATACAATCTTCACCTCTCGACTCCTACCTATTAGTCGCCTCTTACGATAGGCAGGGCCTTTTTGCCTTGGACAAGTTCTTACCTCTGCAAGCTGAACTAACACACACACATACTCACACACGCACACACACACGCACACACGCACACACACATACACTCTTCACCTCCCGACTCCCACTTATTAGTCGAAGCTTACAAGAGGCAGATCCTCCTTGCCTCGGCCGTATTCTTACCTCTGTAAGCCGAACTAACACACACACATACTCACACACGCACACACACACGCACACACGCACACACACATACACTCTTCACCTCTCGACTCCTACCTATTAGTCGCCCCTTACAACAGGCAGGGTCTTCTTGCCTTGGCCGTATTATTATCTCTGCAAGCCTGACGGACACACACACATACACACACACTCACACACGCACACACACACGCACACACGCACACACACACATACACTCTTCACCTCTCGACTCCTATCTATTAGTCGCCCCTTACAACAGGCAGGGTCTTCTTGCCTTGGCCGTATTATTATCTCTGCAAGCCTGACGGACACACACACATACACACACTCACACAAGCACACACACGCACACACGCACACACACAAATACACTCTTCACCTTTCGACTCCTACCCATTTGTCGCCTCTTACGACAGGCAGGGCCTTCTTGCCACGGCCATGTTCTTATCTCTGCGAGCGGAACAAGCATACACACACACTCATACACACATGCACGCTCACACGCAGACACACACACACGCACACGCACACGCACACGCACACACTCTCCACTCTTGACTCCTATCCATTTGTCACCTCTTAAGACAGGCAGAGCCTTCTTGACTCGGCCATATTCTTATCTTTGCAAGCCGAACGGACACACACACTTACACACACACGCACGCACACACGCACACATACACACACAAACACTCACACATGCACAAACACACGCACACACGCACACACGCACACACACACACACACACACACACACACACACACACACACACACACACACACACACACACAGATACACTCTTCACCTCTCGACTCCTACCCATTAGTCGCCTCTTACGACAGGCAGGAACTTCTTGCCACAGCCGTGTTCTTATCTCTGAAAGCCGAAAGGACACAGACACACACGCGCACACAAACACACGCACACAGGCACACACGCACACACGCACACGCTCACGCACTCGCACACACTCTCCACCTCTCGACTCCTACCCATTAGTCGCCTCTTATTATATCTCTTATTATTATAAATTTTTATTTATTATTTAAAATATGTAAAGGTTATTGTAAATATTATGTGCACATAATAGGGGGTAAGATATAATACATAATAACATAATAAAGGGTAAGATATAATATGTAATCAACCACATAATAGGGGGTAAGATATAATATGTAATCAACCACATAATAGGTGGTAATATAAGGTAATATAATCTAAATGATTTAACGTAGGGTAAAAAAAAACGTACGTAAAATATTAAATTAATATACCAGTAAGGCATAATGAAGGATACCAGATAGCATATTCTTTCTTCTTCAAGTGCCATCTTCGTTCCGAAGGTTGGCGATCATCAGGGCTATACGTATTTTCGAAACTGCTGACCGAAACAATTCGTTGCTGCTACAGCTATACCATTCCCGTAGATTCTTTAGCCAGGAGTTTCGTCTTCTTCCTATGGACCTTTTTCCTGCTATTTTCCCTTGCATAATTATTCGAAGCAGTTCATATCTTTCGCCTCTTGTAATGTGTCCCAAGTATTGCAGTTTTCGTTTTTTGATCGTAAATATGACTTCCTTTTCTTTATTCATTCTTCTCAAGACCTCGACATTTGTGACTCTCTCGGTCCATGATATTCTCAGGATTCTGCGATACATCCACAGTTCAAATGCCTCTAATTTTTTGGTATCAATCTTCTTCAACGTCCATGACTCCATTCCGTAGAACAGCACAGAAAGTACGTAACATCTCATCAGGCGAAGTTTCATTTCAAGGCTCAAATCTCTTCCGCAGAACACTCTCTTCATTTTAGTGAATATGGATCTGGCTTTTTCTATTCTTATTTTGATTTCTGCTGAGCTATCGTTGTCTTCATTTATAAAAGTGCCTAAATATTTGTATTTGCTAACTCGATCGATAATTTCATTGTGTAAATATAAATTTTGAACATTTTGTGTTGATTTCGATATTACCATAAATTTAGTTTTCTTTATGTTCAAAGATAGTCCATATTCTTCGCTGCAGTCTGCTATCTTATTTACCAATGTCTGTAGCTCTTCAAGTGTTTCTGCGATCAGAACGGTGTCGTCGGCAAATCTCAGATTGTTTAATCTAACACCATTTATTTTAATACCTACAGATTGCTCAGAGAGTGTTCTATTCATTACGTCTTCGGAATAGAGATTAAACAGGGTTGGTGACAGTATACACCCTTGTCTCACACCTCGCTTTATTTCAATTTCTTCAGTGGTATTATTCTCTACTCTCACTACTGCTTTCTGATTGTAGTACATATTTGCTATTAGTCGGATGTCTCGTTTATCTAAATTCTTTTCTGTCAGGAGTCTGATTAGGTGATCATGCCGCACTTTATCAAAGGCCTTGTTGTAATCTATGAAACACATGAATACATCTTGATTTATGTCAAGACATCTTTGAGACATAACGTTCAGTGCAAACAACGCCTCTCTTGTTCCAAGTCCATTTCTGAATCCAAACTGGGTATTATTGATGTCCATTTCCAGTTTTCTGTGTACTCTAGAGTGTATAATTTTCAGAAATATTTTCAGTACATGGCTCATCAGACTGATTGTACGGTAATCACTGCATTGTTTGGCATTTATCTTTTTTGGTATAGTAACAAAGGTGGATAAAAGCCATTCTTGTGGTATTTGTCCTGATGTATAAATGCTATTGAAAAGTTTAACTAAAATGTGAATCGAGTCTTCTTCTATTAGTTTAAGGATTTCCGTTGGTATTTCATCTGGACCTGGGGCTTTACCATTTTTCATTCTTTTTAGTGCGTACATTACTTCTTCTTCCGTTATTTCTGGACCTTCGTCTCCTTGTATGTTACTTAGCTCAGATTGTTGTCTATCATCTGCAAAGAGTTCTTCAATATAGTTTTTCCATGTCTTCAACTGTTCTTCTAGTTCTGTTATTATGTTTCCGTTGACATTATACAGGGTATTTGGCTGCTTACGTTTTTGTGTACCTGCAAGTTCTTTCACTTTTTTATGTACATTAAAAATATCATGTTTTGCCTGCAATTGCTCTATTTCTTCACATTTCCTTTTATAAAAATCTTCTTTTGCTATTCTGATTTCTATTTTGATTTCTTTCTGTATTTGTTTATACCTCTGTTCGTTTTTTCCTTTCATTATTCTCCGATTGTCCATGAGAAGAAGGATCTTATCAGTCATCCACCTTTGCTTTATTTTTGGTTTTTCTTTAGTCAGAATTTTCTTCACAGGACCTGTTATCGCCATTTTTACGTTTTGCCATTTTTTATCTATGTTGTTCGTTGGCTGAGATGTTTCTTTTTCATGAAGTATTTTGAGATTATTATTAATACATTTTTGCAGTTTCTCCTTTACCTCCAGGTTACATAAATGACTGACGTCTATCTGATTTGCTCTTCTTTTCTGCTCCAATCTTTTTAGTTTAATACTCATTTGCGCTATTAGATAGCATATTATAAGGGAACAATTTGGGTAACCTTATAATATGCTGAGGTTAGGTTAGGTTAGGTTACTAAATTTTTTTAGATATAAGGAAATATGTACCAAAAATTTGTATATAATTCTATAAATATGTATATGTAAATATTGAATGTAAATAATGTATATATGTACAGTAATCAGTTGATGATGACACGAAAAATTTTCTTCTTTCGGAAGGGAAGAGTAAAAACAGTTCATGTAATTGATTGAAAACGAACAGCACTCAGAAAATTTTTCTTCTGAGGGATAGGGATGTAACGGGATTTAATTAAGCATCAGATTCAAGTAATCTTTTTATTAACGTGACACACATTTGCAAAAATATATTGTTTGTTTACTACATTGAAAATATCGTTGTAACGAGGACACACTCTGACCTAGTGAAATTTGCAATGTAGTCAAAAGATTATTAAATAACGTGTATCAATTAACAAATAACAAACGTAATATATCAACAAGCGCACGGGAGGTAAATAGCGGGAAATCACGGGATTAGGATTATTATCAATGTAGTTAAGAATGAAGAATCAAGAGAACGGTCTAAGTTAGTCAACGTCAACTGAGTACTATTTAGTATTGTACTTGATTCTAATAAACTAAACTATGAGTATCTAGTGTTTTAAATAAATCTACCATACAAGACGATAAGTGAAGATTATTTATTACAACACTCTAACACACACACGCACGCACACACGCACACATACACAAACAAACACACACTGACACACACACGCTCGCACACACACACACACACACACACACACAAATACACTCTCCACCTCTCGATTTCTACCCATTAGTCGCCTCTTACGACAGGCATGGCCTTCTTGCTTCGGTTGTATTCTAGTTTCTGCAAGCCGAAAGAACACACACATACATACACACACACACACACACTTACACACGCACAAACACATACACACGTACACACAAACGAACACACGCACACACACACACACACGTACACTCTTCATCTCTCGACTCCTACCCATTAGTCGCTCCTTACAGCAAGCATGGCCTTCTTGCCACGGACGTATTCTTATCTCTGCGAGCAGAAGGGATACACACACACACATACACACACATACTTACACACACACGCACACACGCACACACACATACACTCTTCACCTCTCGACTCCTACCCATTAGTCGCCTCTTACGACAGGCATGGCCTTCTTACCACGGCTGTATTTTTATCTCTGCGAACTGAAGGGACACACATACACACACACTCACACACACACACATGCACACACGCACGCACACATACACTCTTCTCCTCTCGACTCGAAGACACGAAGACACACACACACATACACACACACACACTCACAAACACATACACACAGGCAAACACGCACGCACACACGCACACACACACGCACACACGCACGCACACACGCACACACACATACACTCACACACACACACGCACACACGCACACACACATACATTCTTCACCTCTCGACTCCTACCTATTAGACGCCTCTTACGATAGGCAGGGCCTTCTTGCCTCGGTCAAGTTCTTATCTCTGCAAGCCGAACTAACACACACACATACTCACACACGCACACACACACGCACACACGCACACACACATACACTCTTCACCTCTCGACTCCTACCCATTAGTCGCCTCTTACGACACACACACGTGTGTGCGTGTGTGTGTGCGTGTGTGCGTGCGTGTTTGCCTATGTGTGTGTGTTTGAGTGGTAAGAAGGATCTGCCTCTTGTAAGAGGCGACTAATAGGTAGGAGTCGAGAGGTGAAGAGTGCATGTGTGTGAGTGTGCGTGTGTGCGTGTGTGTGTGCGTGTGTGAGTATGTGTGTGTGTCCGTTCGGCTTGCAGAGATAGGAACACGGCCGAGGCAAGAAGGCCCAGCCTGTCGTAAGAGGCGACTAATAGGTAGGAGTCGAGTGGTGAAGAATGTATGTGTGTGTGCGTGTGGGCCTGCGTGGCTGTGTGTGTGTTTGTGAGTGTGTGTGTGTGTATGTGTGTGTCCCTTCTGCTCGCAGAGATAAGAAAACAGCCGTGGCAAGAAGGCCATGCAAATCGTACGGGGCGACTAATGGGTAGGAGTCGAGAGGTGAAGAGTGTATGTGTGTGTGTGCGTGTGTGCGTGTGTGTGTGCGTGTGTGAGTATGTGTGTGTGTGTCCGTTCGGCTTGCAGAGATACGAACACGGCCGAGGCAAGAAGGCCCTCCCTGTCGTAAGAGGCGACTAATAGGTAGGAGTCGAGTGGTGAAGAATGTATGTGGGTGTGCGTGTGTGCGTGTGTGTGTGTGAGTGTATGTGTGTGTGCGTCTGTGCGTGCGTGTGTGCGTGTGCGTGTCCGTGTGTGCGTACGTGTGGTCGTGTTTGTGTGTGTTTGTGAGTGTGTGAGTATGTGTGTGTGTTAGTTCGGCTTGCAAAAATAAGAACACGACCGAGGCAAGAAGGCCCTGCCTATCGTAAGAGGCGACTAATAGGTAGGAGTCGAGAGATGAAGAGTGCATGTGTGTGTGCGTGTGTGCGTGTGTGTGTGCGTGTGTGAGTATGTGTGTGTGTTAGTTCGGCTTGCAGAGATAAGAACTTGACCGAGGCAAGAAGGCCCTGCCTATCGTAAGAGGCGTCTAATAGGTAGGAGTCGAGAGGTGAAGAATGTATGTGTGTGTGCGTGTGTGCGTGTGTGTCTGTGTGTGTGAGTGTATGTGTGTGTGCGTGTGTGCGTGCGTGTGTGCGTGTGTGTGTGCGTGTGTGCGTGCGTGTTTGCCTGTGTGTGTGTGTTTGTGAGTGTGTGTGTGTGTGTGTGTATGTGTGTGTGTGTCTTCGGCTCGCAGAGATAAGAACACAGCCGCGGCAAGAAAGCCATGCCAGTCGTAAGGGGCGACTAATGGGTAGGAGTCGAGAGGAGAAGAGTGTATGTATGCGTGCGTGTGTGAGTATGTGTGTGCGTGTGTGAGTATGTGTGTGTGTTAGTTCGGCTTGCAGAGATAAGAACTTGACCGAGGCAAGAAGGCCCTGCCTATCGTAAGAGGCGACTAATAGGTAGGTTGCCAGACATTACCCCTTTGAAAATTACTAATTTTATTTTCGCCACCTTGCTTATAATATATTATAGGCAACCGCTCTTACACGTCCTGAATTATTTAAATTTTGATAAAATAGAGGTGGGACTTTCTACTTTAAATTTGGAACGTAACAACACCTTCCTTTCCCAGAGAGAAATTTACGAGGAAAAACTAGACAAAGAAAATTTTCCCTCGCGCTAGCGACGCACTACCTAAACTCCGAGCGAAGTCCACAACACAATCATCATCCACACCGTCTTCACCATGCGCAAGTACTTGGACAACGAAAGACATACCAATCTCAAACCACACGCACAAAGCAACAACTTACTTACAACACTTACTCCACTTCCACACAACAGTCATCTCTCATCGTATGAGATCAAGTAGAATAGTTTCAAATTCCAACGTCAATCTGACAACACTGATTAGGTCGGTTACTGGATGTTGCCCTTATTCGCGACCTCCCAGCTCTGGGGCATCGCTAGTACTTCACTATACCTCGCATAATATGAGTCCATAAGAAACTCTCCACCATTCCACTCTTACTGATACTGCGAGAAACATCTACCGAAACAGTAGTGTAATTCCAATTGTTCATTAAAATAAAAATGAGATAGGTCTTTCAGAATTTAAATCCGTATACAAAGAAATTTAGTGAATCATCCAAAACTAAGCTATTATCCAACAAGATTCACTAAAACATAATTATGTGGCTTCGAAAAAATCCCAATTAAATAGAATGGCTTACTAACATCAAAACAAATCCCAACGCCATATCATCGAAGACAACATATTTCTGACCAAAGCTAAGTGACATTCAATTCCATAAATCAAAAGAAATTAGGGCTACCGCAACCCTACGACTTCATATTGGCTACCTAACACAAAAAAAAAACGAATCGGTTGACCATCCAAATACATCCTAAGAACCGATCATAGCCAACACTCAGTCATCCTTCACGGACAAAACAAAAAAAAATAAATACAACCAATTTCAGAAGACTAACTAAATTTACTTAGACTAGACAAAACTTTTGCTAGTCCGTTCTACTCCGACCTAAATCCTATCGGGATCACCAGTCGGGTTACTAATCCTTAAATCCTTAATATTCCAAATACCTTGATCCTTGCCATTTTCATCCTCTAAACTATATGTCCAGGGGGAAACTTTCTTCTTCACGAAGTAGGGTCCTATCCATCTAGGAGCTAACTTTTTCGTGAAATATTTAGCGGCATCTGACAACACAAAATTTCTCCGCCATACTGACTGATGGGGCTGAAATTCCTCTGGACGTCTCCGTAGATTATAGGTCTTCTCACACTTAGCCGAAGCTTTATCTAAACGTTTTCTAACATCAACAAATAATTCCTGGAGTCCACGCGATCGATTATATCCCATTTTAGCTACTTCGTCCTCTGGGTCTCCGAGTTTGTCCTTTCGGGAAAAATCTCGTCCATCCACTACCATCTTCCGACCGAAATTTATGAAGTAGGGATCTTGACCAGTCGACTCGTGGTATGCAGTGCGCGTAGCACATGCTAGTTTGGCCAAATTTTCATCCCACTTCCTATGGTTGTCAGCTATATAAGTTGCCATCATTGTTTTAAGGGTTCGGTTATAGCGTTCAGATGGATTGCACTGTGGATGATACAACGCATTATAACGAACTGAGACACCATAGGTTTCCATCATTTTCTTGAAAATACCCGAAGTATACTGGACACCATTATCACATAGTAACAGACGTGGAACTCCAAATACGAGAAAAACTTCTTCTTCTATTTTCTTAACGACATGCACGGCTTTTGAGGATCGCAACGGAAATACCAAAGAAAATTTACTAAACACATCCATTACCACTAAGATAAACTTATAGCCTTGAGTTGATCTTGGGAAAGGTCCCATAAGATCGGTTGCTACTATCTCCCAAGGTTGAGTAGCTTTAGGTTGAGGAGTCATAAAGCCTTTGGGCTTACCTTGTTCCACCTTATGCATGGCATACAGTGAGCAACGTCCAACGTAACGAGACACATCACTCCGCAGTTTCGGCCAAAAATACTTCTCGTTAATACGCTTATAAGTTTTCAGGATCCCCATATGACCTGCTAAAGGACTATCATGACACAACTTCAGCACTTCCAATCGTTGACCCTTAGGAACGACTTCCTTCCAATTGTCCACTTCCTCGACCAAAAATCCATGACTAAGACGGATGTATTTATAAAGTTTGCCACCAGACATTCTCCACTGAGGATACTTCAAGGGATTAGACTCGATTTTTCTACAAAGTTTATCATACCAACTATCACCACTAGGAAGCGGTACAACCTCTTCAACCATATCAAGCACGGGAACTGACCGAGATAACAAATGGGGGACAACATGTTCTTTTCCTTTCCGATGCACAATCTTAAAGTCATATTGTTGCAATCTTACCGCCCATCGAGCTAATCTTCCAGTAGGATCCTTCAAATTTTCAAGCCATACGAGAAATGCGTGATCAGTCACGACCGTAAACGGAACACCCTCCAAATAAGGACGCAGTTTTTCGACTGCCCATAACACAGCTAAACATTCCCGTTCCGTCGTGGAAAAATTCCTTTCTTGACGCGTTAGTGATCTGCTCAGGAAACTAATTACTTCGTCACCATCCGGGCCTGGCTGCAATAACACGGCGCCCACTCCATATCCTGAGGCATCACATTGGACAACAAAAGGCAAATTGTAGTCAGGACAATTAAGTATCGGAGCAGAAACTAGACATTCTTTTATTTTCTGAAAAGATTCTTCACAACTCGGGGTCCAATTGAATTTTCTTCCTTTCTTCAATATCGCTGTAATTGGAGCTAGTAGTGTCGCAAAGGAAGGAATAAATCTTCGATACCAGGAAAATGTGCCTATGATGCTACGAACTTCCTTGACGGATGTGGGTGTTGGGATACGTAGCATAGCCTTGACCTTATCACCATCAACATGTAGTCCATTCCTATCAACCACATGACCCAAATACTTTAGTTCCGGTCTACAAAATTGACATTTATCCCAGCTAACGGTTAACTTAGCTTCTCTCAAGCGTCTAAAGACTTCCTCTAAGATCCTTACATGTTCTTCAATAGACTTTGTCACGATGACCACGTCATCCAAGTAAGTAAAAACATAGGGTTCCAACTCCGGACCGAGGACACGATCTATCAACCTCTGCCATGTAGCCGGGGCATTATGTAATCCAAAAGGCATTCTGCAAAACTGAAAAAGACCTTGACCAGGAACCGTAAAAGCAGTATAAGGCCTGGAAGCCTTAGCAACAGGTACCTGCCAATACGCCGACTTAATGTCTATGGTGGAAAGATAATGCGCGTTCTTCAATTTATTTAAAATATTAGAGATGTACGGTAATGGGTAGCCATCCCTCTCTGTTACGGCATTAAGCTTTCGATAGTCTACGCAGAACCTCCATTTTGGTTCTTCACCTTCTGGAACCTTTTTCTTCACCAAGAGAATCGGGGACGACCAAGCACTATTCGATCGCTCCACTACACCTTTCGCCAACATATCTTCTAGCTCTTTATCAATATGGCTTTGGATTACTGGGGATACAGGATGGTAACGTTGTTTTATGGGTGCAGATTTACAAACAATCACATGCTCAGTGACATCAGTACAACCAAGAGAAGTGCCCATTAGTTCACGACTTCTATTAATAACTTCCTCCAATTGCGACTTCTCTGCATCGGTCAAAATAGTTTGACCTCGGAGATGATTCACTGAACCTACCATTGCTGGAGCGTCCGAAAAATACCATTAGTTATGCCTCAAATCTGGAACGATACCCATAACACGCCAAAAATCAGATCCTAAAATCAGAATGTGCGGTACGTCCAAAATAACTAATACTGGCAAGACACGCAAGCGATCCCTAACCATGAAAGGTACTAAACATTCCCCCAACGATTCACACATCTGACCATTCGCCACTCTACAAACGGTCTTCTTCGAAGTATACAACTCTAAACCCAAGTTTTGTAAAAATTTCCAACCAGTTCTTCCTACAATGGTCTTTGAAGCACCAGAATCCAATAATCCCAAAATTTCCTTTCCTAAGACTTTAACTTTCAAATATGGACGTTCATCTCCTTCGGAATGATGTAAAATAAAGTCTAAAATAGGACGTAGGTTGGTCGAGTCAACGTCGGCAACACCTCTTCGACCAGTTTGGTGCGCTTCCTTCCGTTTCCCGAATTACACGAAGGACAAGTTCTGACTGTAAACCCTTCTTTCTTACACTTAAAACAGTGAACAGCCTCCTTCTTCATTAGACACCCTACTGCCTTATGGCCTGACTTATTACAACGATAACAGATTAAAGTCCTAAACTTTCCTCTAGCCGACTCCGATTCGGATGAAGCAACAGGACCCTCACTAACACTACTAAAACTTTCAGCATCCACACTGATATAAGCTAGGTCCTTTTCCAAAGTATTCATTTTCCTACTATTCGGTTCAACATAGTTCCTAATACAATCACGTCTTTCCTCCATACTGCGACATAGAACACGAAGTTCCTCCAAGGTACCTGGCAAAGGATCACGTAATCTATCTTGATAGAACGGATGCAAATTCCTAATAACTATAGACAATTTAACTTCCTCTGGAACATGACAACGCAAGCGATTAAAGTAACTATTCATTATTGCCAAGTAAACTCCAATAGTCTCAGACGAATGCTGAGTTCTCCTCCGAAGCTCTTCAAAAAGCGCTTCCCCATGGTGAGCTGACAGGTACTCCCTACGAAACTCTTCAACTAATTCAGCCCAACTCCCTACACGTAGACGAACATCTTTATAAAACTGATAGGCTTTATCCGAAAATAAATCTATACCTGATTCCAAAAGTATACTATCTGGTACATGACGAGCGAGACTCAATTCATTCACCATCTCAAAAAATGCAGAAATAGACATACCCCTAGCAGAACCTGAAAACTTTTCTATTCCCCATTTATGGGGAAGTATCATCCCAGAAGAAAAACTAGAGACAGACCCTGAAAGAACATTATTACCAGCTTGTGACATTGCTCCAGGAGAAGAAGCATGAACTTGTCCTACCCCTGCCTGAAAAGACTGATTTAAAACCGAAATCACATCGAGCGCTACTGGTACCGAACCAGATCCGATTGGATGCTGCTTATCATGTAAATCCTGTGACAACTTCAAAATCTCAGCAAGAAAGTCTGACTTAACAACCTGGGTTGCGTCTGCATCATCACCTGTTGGCAATACCATAAGATCAATTCTCCCCAAGACATGGTTAATCTGTGTCCGCAATCTCAAGAACTCAGCACAAGTAGGAGTTCCGGCAAACTTTCCAACAGCCGTATTCAGCTCTGCAAGTTTAGTCTCGATTGCAGTTTTATCCTGTGAAAAGGTGAATGGGTGCTCAGGATATCTAAAGCTTTCATTTGCTGCCTCACGACTAAGTGCATCAGACAGACTAGACCTCATAGACTCAACAGTGCCAGTAGACACTACACGAATTTTGAGTTCATATTCCAGTTCCTCTTTCCTTAAGTAGTTGGGTACAAGTTTTCGCACCATCTTGCCAAAGTTCAAAATTTAAAAAAAATGTATCAACCGAAAGGAGCAAATATTCAAACAAAATCAAGATATAAGTAAAAATATTAACACACAGGTACAGTTTACTTTATTAATGGGAGCAAACCAAAAGCAAAATAAAAGTAATAGTCGCTTTATTCAATCTATAAAATTTCACAAAAGATTTTCAAAATTTCATTGCTTCAGAACAAATTACAAGTCACAACATAATCTCAAAAAAAGATTTTACATTCCCTAACATAAGTAAGTTAAACCACAATGTAGAATTTCGAAGTCAACTTCTCAAAACAATAAATTTGAACTCCAACTGAAATAGAAATATTTCAAAGTCCTAATATATCCATAATTCTTCTAAGTTCCACAACACCACTTCAAAGTATCTTCTTTTAAGTTCCATTTTTGGCTTCTTCCAACTTCACGTCACACAAAAAAAAACTAGTAAGCACTTCTTGGCATACACTTCCACTAAACACGAAGTTCTAAGACTACTACTAAGTGCAAAACCAGTGGTAAAGTAAATAAATCAAAGTTAGTCAATTAAAGCCCAAACACGTTAGGTTAACTAATTAAGAGGAATCTACACAAGGGGTTGACAAAAAAAGGTTAATTAATTAAGGGCCCCACGTTGGGCGCCAAAATATGTGGCGTACAAAACCGAATCTATATAAAAAAATTACAAATTGTACCAAATATAAATCAGACGTACACCCCGAAAGAAAAGTACTATACGGTGACAGTCTGGGAATGGCTCGCGGCTAGACAAAACAGTGGAGATGGTCGTGCGGTCCACAAAACAAAAAAAAATCCGAAGTTATATCAGGGGCGCCAGGTAAATTGGCCCACAGCCTTCCCTACGTTACTATTCAATAAACCACCAACTTACCAATAGGTTTACTACTAAAATACTAAGTAACAGTATACAACCTGAATAAATAAAAAAAAATAAATGAAATTGTCAGATTAGAATTTAGTCAATTTTAATAAATAGATTCCCAAGATAGTTGAAAATAAATACATATTACAATATTATTTAACTTTACCATAGGCTTAATAAAAAAATAATATAAAAATGCGGCTTCTACTTGCCTAACAAAAATTCATAAGTTATTTCTATTTAACAGAACAAAATGAAAGGTAAGACGTATAAAAAGTACCGGACGCTAAGGGGTGTGCGGTTCAATACCAACCAAAAAAAAAATAATTACCGCAAATAGGACACCACGTGAGCTCAAGTGCGTGCGCAGAAAATAATATAAAAAAATAAATCTCAAATATATAACCCCCCCTTAGACGCAGTTTACAAAATTAAAATAGGTATGTGTAAATATTTAATTAATAAAATAAACCGCAAATAATCTTTAAAAAAAACTGTTAAAGTATTTGTAAATATGAAAATAAAAACTAACAGCAAATAATATTTAAAAAAAAACTATTGTATCCCGCAAACAAATTAGACGGTGCTTAAATCTTCCGTTGAAAATTAATTATCGATCCATACCTCGAATTTTCATATACTTCACCGCGTGGAATACCAGTTATAGTATGTGTGTGTGCCCTTCGCTCGCAGAGATGAGAAAACAGCGGTGGCCTGTCGTAAGAGGCGACTAATGGATAGGAGTCGAGAGGTGGAGAGTGTGTGCGTGTGCGTGTGCGTGTGTGTGTGTGTGTGCGTGTGTGTGTCCGTTCGGCCTGCAGAGATAAGAACACGGCCGTGGCAAGAAGTCCCTGCCTATCGTAAGAGGAGAATAATGGGTAGAAGTCAAGAGGTGAAGAGTGTATGTGTGTGTGTGCGTTTGTGCGTGCCTGTGTGAGTGTGTGTGTATGTGTGTGTGTCAGTGTGTGTGTTTCCGGTCAGCTCGCAGATATGAGAACACGGCCGTGGCAAGAAGGCCCTGCCTGTCGTACGGGACGACTAATGGGTAGGAGTCGAGAGGTGAATAGTGTATGTGTGTGTGTGCGTGTGTGGGTGTGTGTGCGTGTGTAAGTGTGTGTGTATGTGTGTGTGTGTGTGTGTGTGTGTGTGTCTGTTTGGCTTGCAGAGATAAGAATACGGCCGAGGCAAGAAGGCCCTGCCTCTTGTAAGGGGCGACTAATAAGTAGGAGTCGAGAGGTGAAGAGTGTATGTGTGTGTGCCTGTGTGCGTGTGTTTGTGTGTGTGTGTGTGTGTGCGTGTGTGTGTGTCCGTTCGGCTTGCAGAGATAAGAACACGGCCGAGGCAAGAAGGCCCTGCCTGTCGTAAGAGGCGACTAATAGATAGGAGTCGAGAGGTGAAGAATGTATGTGTGTGTGCGTGTGTGCGTGCATGTGTGCGTGTGTGTGTGTTTGTGAGTGTGTGTGTGTGTATGTGTGTGAGTGTGTGTGTGTGTATGTATGTGTGTGTCCGTTCGGCTCGCAGAGATTAGAATACGGCCGAGGCAATAAGTCCATGCCTGTCGTAAGAGGCGACTAATGAATAGGAGTCGAGAGGCGAAGAGTGTATGTGTGTGTGTGTGTGCGTGTGTTTGTGCGTGTGGGAGTGTGTGTGTATATGTGTGTGTGTCCGTTTGGCTTGCAGAGATAAGAATACGGCCGAGGCAAGAAGGCCCTGCCTGTCGTAAGAGAAGAATAATGGGTAGGAGTCGAGAGGTGAAGAGTGTATGTATGTCTGTGCGTGTGTGCGTGCGTGTGTGAGTGTGTGTGTGTATGTGTGTGTCAGTGTATGTGTGTCCGGTCGGCTCACAGAGATGAGAACACGGCCGTGGCAAGAAGGCCCTGCCTGTCGCAAGAGGCGACTAATGGTTAGGAGTCGAGAGGTGAAGAGTGTATGTGTGTGTGTGTGCGTGTGTGCGTGTGTGTGCGTGTGTAAGTGTGTGTGTGTCTGTGTGTGTGTCTGTTTGGCTTGCAGAGATAAGAATACGGCCGAGGCAAGAAGGCCATGCTTGCTGTAAGGAGCGACTAATGGGTAGGAGTCGAGAGATGAAGAGTGTACGTGTGTG